>NW_016925516.1:0-295 GCF_001483705.2 Eufriesea mexicana
GTGTATGTAAGGAAGTATGTATTGATGTCACTATGGATGCATGGATGGATGGGTGGATGTGTGAATGGATGTATGGATGAACGGATGTATGGATGGATTGTGGTATGGATGCATGGGTGTATGTGTGGATGGATGTATGGATGTACGAATGGATGCATGTATATATGTATGGATGTATGGATTGAAGGATGTATGGATGGGCGGATGTATGGATGGATGGACTTAAGGATGTACGGATGTATGAATGTATGGATGTACGAATGGATGGATGTGTGGACGGATGGATGGATGGATG
>NW_016925516.1:4342-5311 GCF_001483705.2 Eufriesea mexicana
GACGTATCGAATGATTGCCGCCCGAATGGAAGGATTTATGGATGTATGGATGTGTGCATGGATGGATGTATGGATGTATAGATGTATGGATCGATGGGTGTATGGATGGGTGCATGTATGGTTGGATGGATGTATGGATTGATGGCCGTATGGATGGATGGATATATGGATGGATAGAGGTTTGGATGGACGGATGTACGGATGAATGGATGCACGGATCTATAATTGCATGGATGTATGGATGGAAGAATGTATGGATGGCTGGGTCTATGGGTGGATGGATTTATGGATGGGTGGATGTATGGATGGAAGAATGTATGGATGGCTGGGTCTATGGGTGGATGGATTTATGGATGGGTGGATGTATGGATGGAAGAATGTATGGATGGCTGGGTCTATGGGTGGATGGATTTATGGATGGGTGGATGTATGGATGGAAGAATGTATGGATGGCTGGGTCTATGGGTGGATGGATTTATGGATGGGTGGATGTATGGATGGATGGATGTATGGATGTGTGGGCGTATGGATGTACGAATTTATGGATATACGGGTGTATGGATGTATGTATGGATGGATGGATGTATTGATGTACGTTTGTCTGTATGGATGGATGGATGGACAGGTGGATGGATGTATGGATGGATAGATGTATGGATCGGTGGAAGTATGGATGGGTGGATGTATGGATGGAAGAATGTATGGATGGCTGGGTCTATGGTTGGATGGATTTATGGATGGGTGGATGTATTGATTTATGGAAGGGAGGATCGATGGATGTATGTACGGACATGTGTATAGAGGTATGTATGGATGTATGGATTTATGGATGTATGGATGTATGGATGTATGTATGTGTGAATGTACGAATGTGTGGATGTACGGGTATATGGTTGCATGGATCTATATTTGTATGGATGTATGGATGGCTGGATGTATGAGTGGATGGATGTATGGATGGATGGACGT
>NW_016925517.1:0-1004 GCF_001483705.2 Eufriesea mexicana
TCCATACATCCACCCATTCAAACATTAATACATCCACACATCCATAAATCATTCCATCCATACCTCCATACAACCATACAAACATCCATACATACATCCATTCATACATCCATACATACATCCAACCATACGTCCATCCACTGCTACATCCATCCATCCATACATCCACACAGATCTACATCCATCCATCCGTACATCCACTCATCCATACATCCATCGAACCATACATCCATGCATCCATACTAGCACCCATCCTTACATCCATCGATCCATACATCTATCCATCCATACATCTACCCATCCATACATCAATACATCCACACATCCATATATCCATTCACCCATACATCCATACAACCATACATACATCCATACATACATCCATACATACATCCAACCATACATCCAACCGCTGATACATCCAGCCATCCATACATCCATACAGATATACATCCATACATCCATACATCCATACATCCATCCACCCATTCATCCATCCATACATGCATTCATACAGACATCAATACATACATCCATACATACACCAATACATACATCCATACATACATTCATAGATACAAACTTCCATGCATGCATACATACATCCATGCATACATCCATTCAAACATCCATACATACATCGATGCATTCATCCATGCATACATCCATGCATACATCCATTCATAATCCATAGAAGCATCCATACATTCATCCAATCTTACGTCCATTCACAGATCCAATCATCCACCCACACATCCATACATACATGCCTCCGTACATCCGTACATTCGTACATCCATACATCCATGCATACATCGATACACACATCCGTACATACGTCCATCCATCTACCCAACAATAAATCCATTCACACACCAATCTATAAATCCATCCAATCACAGACCCATCCATCCATACATTCATACATCCTTACCTCCGTTCATCCGCACTTCCATCCATCCATACGTCCACCCTTCGATACATTCATCCATCCACACATAATC
>NW_016925518.1:0-567 GCF_001483705.2 Eufriesea mexicana
AATTGACATGATGGTACATGTACCTCCACCAGCAGAGCGCTGCAGGTGCTGGTTAGCCTGTTCTGTAATGACGTAGATTATGTAGCAGTTCTAGAATGGATAAGGTCATATCCATTAACCATCGAGATATTAGCAATTGACAACAAATTACAGAGTACATGCACTGTCACTGTACCATGATGGACTAATTCGTTCAATGATGACTTATACCCTACAGCAATTCTATAATAATCAATGTATAGCATGGATATATACTATTGACAGCGCGGTGCAGCGTAGATCCACCAAAAGCGCAACGCAGCCATTGGATTAACACGTTCATTGATGATTTATGTTATACATCACTTCTGGAATGACAAAAGACAAATCCGTTATTGCTCGTGGTATTAGCAGTTGTCATAGCGGTACTGCGTAGAGCATGAGCACAGTGCTGCAGCCGTCGGTTCAATCCGTCCACTGATCATGTACGTACCACAATTGCTCCTGAATAATCAAAGTATACATCAGTCATGGCTGGTGATATTTTAAATTCCCAGGACGATGGATGGTACATCCACTAATGGAGCG
>NW_016925519.1:0-918 GCF_001483705.2 Eufriesea mexicana
GCCACCGCAATGCAGAAGAATCTGTCTGGAAAATTCAATTTTATTGACATTTTCGTCCAATATTGTGGTGCGCTACCTTTCTTGCATAAATAAGCAGGTAACATTCTTTTGGCGTGTTATAGCCATTGCAATGATATAGAATGTGGTTGGAAAATTCAATTTTTTTGACATTTTCGACTAATGTCGTGATGCGCCAACTTCCTTGCATAAATGAGGAGGAAAGGTTCTGTTGGTATGCTATAGGCTTTGCACTGCTATAAACCTAGCTGCAAAATTCAATTTTATTGTCATTTTCTACTAACAACGCGGTGAGCCAACTTTCTTGCATAAATAAGGAGGAAAGATTCTCTTGGCATGCTATAGGCACTGCCATGCTCTGGAATCTGGCTGCAAAGTTCAATTTTATTGAAAGTTTCGACTAATATCGTGGAAAGCTAACTTTCTTGCATAAACAAGGTGGAACGAATCTATTAGCGTGCTATAGCCATTTCAATGCTAGAGAATCTGCATGGAAAATTCAATTTTATTGACATTTTCGACTAATTTCGCGGTGAGCTTGCGTTCTTGCATAAACAAGGAGGAAAGATTATATCGGCAAACTATAACAATTGCAATGCTATAGTATCTGGCCGGAAAATACAATTTTATTGACATTTTCGAATAATATCGTGGTGCGCTAAAACCTTTCTTGCATAAATAAGGAGGAAATATCCTTTTGGCGTGCTAAAACCGTTGCAATCATATGGAAAGCGCCTGTCAGATTCAATTTTATTGACATTTTCCTCTAATATCGTGGTGAACTATCTTTCTTGCGTAAACAAGGAGGATAGATTCTATTTGCGTGCTATAGCCGCACAAGTGCTGTAGAATCTCGCTGGAGAATACAATTTTATTGACATCTTCCACTTATATTGTGGT
>NW_016925520.1:0-604 GCF_001483705.2 Eufriesea mexicana
AACATCCAAAATACATTCTTGCATACATCCACACATACATCCATACAAACATCCATACATACATCCTTTCTTCCGTCCATCCACCCGTCCATGGGTCCACGCACACATACATACATCCATGCATACGTACATCCTTTCATTCGTAGATCCATACACCCATACATCCATATATCCATACATCCGTACAGCCAACCATACGTACATACATACATCCCTCGATACATCCGTCCATACATCCATCCTACCATGCATCGCGCTATCCATACATCCACCCATCCATACGTCCATCCTCCAATCCATCCATCCATCGATCCATACATCCTTCCTTCCATGCAATCTTCCACCAATCCATCCATCCATCCATACATCCATACATCCACAAAACCATACATACATAAAGCCATCCACCCATACATTCATCCATCCGTACATAAATCCTTCCATACATCCATCAATCCATACGTCCACCCATCCATTCATCCATTGATCCAAACATCCATCCACCCATACATCCATACTACAGTCCAACATTCCATCCATACATACATCCATACAAAAGTACATCCATCCATCCATCCATACATCCATACATATATTAATACAT
>NW_016925521.1:0-514 GCF_001483705.2 Eufriesea mexicana
CCTTCAATCCAATGGCAAGTACAGCCATCTACCTGCCAGAGAATACGTCTATTCAAAACCTATGAGATGCCATAGCTTGGTGATTAGATCGCCTATCGTCTGCAATCCAATGGCAAGTACACCCATCTACTTGCCAGAGAATTGGTCTATTCGAAATCTATAACCTGTTATCGCTTGGTGTATAGATCGCCTAACGCCTTCAATCCAATGGCAATTACAGGCATCCACTTGCCAGAGAATAGGGCCTATTCAAAATCTATGACCTGTTATATCTTGCTGATCAGATCGCCTAACGCCTGCAATCCAATGGCAAGTGCAGTCATCTACTTGCCAGAGAATAGGCCTATTCAAGGACCTGTTATAGCATGGTGAATAGATCGCCTAACGCCTTCAATCCAATCTCAAGTAATGCCATCAACTTACCTGGGAATAGTCCTATTCAAGATCTATCACCTGTTATAGCATGGAGAATAGATGGCATAAAGCCTTCAATCCAATGGCAAGTACAGCCATC
>NW_016925522.1:0-204 GCF_001483705.2 Eufriesea mexicana
TTGTGCTGTAGACTGAAATGCGGTGGGTTTCTGCGCTCTGCTGTGGTCTAGTAGATCCTGCTTGGCTCTCGCGATGTTAGTAATTGTGGTCCGATATGTTAGGTTGAGTTAGGTTACGTTTGCTTGCGTTGCGATTGGATTGGTTGGCAGGGGCTAGCTACCACTTTTGCTGTGTATAATGCTATACGGGGGGTTTCATCATTC
>NW_016925523.1:0-610 GCF_001483705.2 Eufriesea mexicana
GGCTTCTGCGCTCCACTGTGCGCTATCACAATCTGCTAGTTTTTGGGGACGCCAGGGACAATGATCTCGTCATCTTAGGTTGAGATGTGTTACGTTTGCTTAGGATAGGCTTTGCTCTCCTTGAATAGTATAGCTGTGACTTCTGTGCTATAGACTGCCATTTGGTGGCTTTCTGCGCTCTACTGTGTTCTACTATATTCTGCTTTGTCCTGGGGATTCCAGCAACAGATGCCGTGTCTCGGAATGTTGAGGTAGGCTTCGTTTGATTATGTTACATTTGTTTGGGTTAGGTTTGTATGACAATGGCGTTTTTGCTATACGCTGAGGATATAGGGATTTCTGCGCTCTACTCTGCTATAGTATGCATATAGTATGCTCTACTTGGCGATGAGGAGTGCGGCAATAAAGGTCTCAGCACGATAGGATGGGTCAGGTTACGTTTGGATACTTCACGTTTGGATTAGGCTAGGATAGGGAGCATCGTCTTTTTGCTATACATTGCTATACGGTGGATTTCTGCGCTCTACTGTGATCTATTATGTTCTGCTCGACTCTGTGGAGACCAGTGACAGTGGTCTCGGCACGTAAGGTTGAGTTAGACTACGTTTGG
>NW_016925524.1:0-438 GCF_001483705.2 Eufriesea mexicana
CTATACTCTCCTCTACTCTAGAGAGGACAGTAATAGTGGTCTCCGCTCGTTAGGTTGTGATGGGCTACGTTTGGTGGGGCTACGTTTGCATGAGTTATGTTTGGATGTCTTTGACTCACGCGGTACACACTATTGTTCGGTGCGTTCCTCCGCTCTACGGTGCTCTACTATGTTCTGCATGGCCGTCGGGAGTGCAGCAATAGTGGTTGCGGCACGTTAAGTTCAACTAGGCCCCTGCTTTGTTAAGCTATATTCATTGTGGTTGAGTTTGGATAGCCTTGACTGCCCCCCTATATCATGCTATTCTATGGATTTATGCCCTCTACCCTCCTCTAATATGTTCAGTTCGTCTCCGGGAGAGCCAGCAATAGTGGTATAGTCACGTTACGTTAAGTTGGGGTACGTTTGCCAAGGTTAGATTAGGTAAAGTTGGATTAG
>NW_016925525.1:0-586 GCF_001483705.2 Eufriesea mexicana
TGCATGTGTAAGGAGGAAAGATTCTACTGGCGAGCTATAGCCATTGAAATGCTATAGAATCTGCCATGAAAATTCAATTTTATTGACATTTTCTATAATATCGTGGTGAGGTGACTTTCTTGCATAAATAAGGAGGAAAGATTCTATTGGCCAGCTATGGCCATTGCAATTCTATACGGATGGAAAATTCAGTTTTATTGACATTTGCGACTAATATCGTGGTGAGCTCACATCGTTGCATAAATAAGGGGGAAATATTCTATTGGCACGCTATAGCCATTGCATTGCTATAGAATCTGGCTGCTGAATTCAATTTTATTGACATTTTCGGCTAATATCATGGTGAGCTAACTTCCTTGTATAAATAAGGAGGAAAGATATTATTGGCGTGCTAAAGCCATTGCAGTGCAATGGAATCTGCCTGGTATGTTCAATGTTATTGACATTTTCGGCTAATATCGTGGTGAGCTAACCTTCTTGTTTAAATAAGGAGGAAAGATACTATTGGTGTGCTATAGCCGTTACAATGCTCTAGAATCTGCATCGAAAATTCAATTTTAATAACAATTTCGACTAATATCGATGT
>NW_016925525.1:730-1037 GCF_001483705.2 Eufriesea mexicana
AGCTAAGATTCTATTGGCCAGCTGTAGCCATTGCAATTCTATGGTATCTGGATGGAAAAGTCAATTTTATTAACATTTTCGACTAATATCGTTGTGAGCTTATTTTCTTGTATAAATAAGGAGGAAAGATACTATTGCCGTGATGGAGCCATTACAATGCTATAGAATCTGCCTCGAAAATTCAATTTTCATTACAGTTTCGACTAAAATCGTTGCGTGGTAGCTTTCTTGTATAAATAAGGACGAAAGATACTTTTGCCGTGCTATAGCCATTACAATGCTTTTGAATCTGCCTCGAAAATGCAAC
>NW_016925526.1:0-586 GCF_001483705.2 Eufriesea mexicana
CAAACTTAACCCAAGCTAACGTAACATAACCGAATGCAACGCAATGCAAACCAACGTGCCGAGATCGCTATTTCAGGCCTCGCCAGAGAAGAATAGAGCATACTGGTGCACAGCGGAGTGCAGAAGCCCACCGAATAGAAGTGTATGGCACAAAGGTCGAAGATGCCCCCACTTAACATAAACAAACGTAACACAAGCAAACGTAACCTTTATCAATCTACGTGCCCAGGCTGCTATTGCTGGTCTCCACAGAGCCAAGCGGAACGTATTATAGGAGAGTAGAGCAGAGAGATAAGTAGCATCGCAGAGAGCAGCAAAAAAAGCCGTAGCTAACCAAACCTAACCCAAACTAGCATAACCTATCCAAATGTAGACTAACTCAATACAGCGTGACGCAGCCACCACTGGTGGACTCTCCAGGACACGGAAAAGTATAGTAGAGATAGCAGGGAGATGAAATCCATAGAATCGCAGAGTATATCACAAGAGTTAAAGCTATCTTGTCATAACCCGGCCAAAGGATGCATAACCGAACGCAACCTAACACAAATTAACGCTCCGAGACAATATTGCTGGCCTCCCCAGT
>NW_016925527.1:0-589 GCF_001483705.2 Eufriesea mexicana
TCCTTGCGTATGTAAGGAGGAAAGATGCTTTTTGAGTACTATAGCCATTGCAATGGTATAGAACGTTTCTGGAAAATACAATTTTGTTGACATTTTCGACTAATATCGTGGTGAGCTAACTTCCTTGCGTATGTAAGGAGGAAAGATGCTTTAGAAAGATGCTTTTGAGTGCTATAGCCATTGCAATGATTTAGATTGTGGCAGGAAAATACAATTTTATTAACATTATCGGCTAATATCGTGGTGAGCTAACTTTCACGCACTAATAAGGAGGAAAGATCCTATTGGAGTGCTATAGGCGTTGCAAAGCTATAGAATCGTCCAGGAAAATTCAATTTTATTGAGATTTTCGGCTAATACTGTGGTGAGCTAACTCTCGTGCACAAATAAGGAGGAAGGCTTCTGTTGGTGTGCTATGGCCATTGCAGTCCTGTAGAATCTGGCTGGAAAATACAATATTATTGACATTTTCGACTAATATCGTGATGACCTAACTTTCTTGACCAAATAACAAGGAAAGATTCTTATGGCGTGCTATTGCCATTGCAACGCTATAGCATCTGTATGGCAAATTCAATTTTATTGACAT
>NW_016925528.1:0-1352 GCF_001483705.2 Eufriesea mexicana
TGTACAGCACAAAATTCATAATAATGCAGACCTAATCCAAGCTAACATAAACTAACCCAACTTAGAGTACCTCAGCATATCGTGCCTCCGCCACCATTGCTGGCATCTCCGGAGACAAGCAGAATGTAGTAGATCGCAGCCGCGTGCCGGAGTCCACCGAAAAGTAGTGCACAACACGGAAGTCAAAGCTACCCTTACCGAACTCAACCCAACCAAATCTAACCAATTGTAGCCTAACTCAACCTAACGTGCCGATACCACTATTGCTGGCATAGCCAGAGCCAAGCAGAATGTATCGCAACACAGTAGATGGCAGGAATCCACCGCATTGCAGCGTATAGCTCAAAAGTCAAACATATCCTGACATAACCTGACCTTAACTTACGTACTCAAACGAAGTGTATCTAAACATAACGTGACGAGACCAATGTCCTTGGTATTCCCAGAACCAATGTCCTTGGTATTCCCAGAGTGAGACAGAGCGCATTGGAGCACATTAGAGCGCGGAAATCTACCGAATAGCTGTGAACAATGCAAAGGCCGAAGTAGCCTGACCTCACCAGGCCAAACGTAACAAACCCAGACGATGCCTAACTCAAGCTAGCATGACCAGACCACTATTGCTGGCACCCACAGAGGCAAGGAGAATGTACTGGAGCACAGTAAATCACAGAAATCCGCCGCATTGCTGCGAATAGCGCAAAGGCCGTAGGTATGCTAAGCTAACCTGGCCTAACCTAACCTATCCGAACGTAGCGTAACACAACATGCCGTGCCGCGACCACTAATCCTGGCCTCGGCGGAGCAAAGCAGGATTGTTGTAGAGCACAGTAGATCGGAGGAATCCTCCGAATAGCAGTGCATAGCATAAAGGTCGAAGGTACCCTTCCCTAACCTTAAGAAGCGTGGCACAGCCGAACGTTATCTATCATAACCAAACTTGCCGAGACCACTATTCCTGGCCTCCCGAAAACGAAGCAAAACCTACCAGGGTACAGTAGAGCGCAGTAGTCCGCCCAACAACAGTCTATACCACGAAAGTCAAATCCATCCAAAGCTAACCCAAGCTAACTTTACGTAGCCAAATGTGGCCTTACTAAAACTAACGGACCGAGACCACTATTAGTGGGCTCCTCAGAGCCGAGCAGAGTATTGGAGCGCAACGCAGCCAGTAGATACACAAGGAATAGCGGTGTATAGCACAAAAGTCGAAGCTGCCATATACTAACCTATCCAAAACCAATATAACCAAACGCTACATTACATAACCTCACGTGCCGAGAAGACTGTTGCTGGCATCCCCAGAGCCAAGAAGAGTATACTAGAGCAGAGCAGAGCAGAGAAAGCCACCA
>NW_016925529.1:0-2574 GCF_001483705.2 Eufriesea mexicana
TGTACGAATGCATGGATGCATGGAAGTGTGGGTTGATGTATGGATGTATGGATAGATGTATGTATGGATCAATGGATGCATGGATGGGTGGCTGTATAGTTGGATGGATGTATGGAAGGGTGTATGTACGGATGTATGGATGTATGATGTATGGATCTATGGATGTGTGTGCGGATGAATGGATGGATGGATGGATGTATGGATCGATGGATGTATGGATATATGTATAGATGTTTGTATGGTTGTATGTATGGATGTATGCATGGATGTAAGTATGGATGTATGTATGGTTGTATGCATGGATATATGTATGGGTGTTTGCATGGATGTATGTATGGATGTATGTAAGGATGTATGTATGGATGTATGTATGGATGTATGTATGGATGAATGTATGGGTGTACGTATGGAGCTGTGCATTGATATGGGTATGGATGCATGGAAGGGTGGACGAATTGGTGGATGGGTGCATGGATGGACGTATGTATGGATCGATGAATGTATGGCTGGGTGGATGTTTGGATGGATGTATGTATGGAAGTTTGTATGCATGTATGGATGTATGTATTGATGGATGGTTGTATGGATGGGTGGAAGTGTGAATGGATTGAGGTAAGGATGGACGAATGTACGGATGTATGGATGTATGGATATATATATGTATGGATGTATGGATGGATGTATATATGTATGGATGTATATATTTATGGATGTATTGGTGGATGTGTGGATGTATGGATGTATGGGAGTATGCATGTATGGATGTACAAATGTATGGATGTACGGATGTATGGATGTATGGATGGATGGATGTATGTATTGTTATATGTATGGATATAATGATGGATTGATGGATTGGTGGATGAATGTATGGATGGGTATATGTATGAATCGATGGATGAACGGATGGATGGGTGTATGGAAGGATGTATGTATGGATCTACGTATGGTTGGATGCATGGCAGTATGGATGGTTGGGTGTATGTATAGATTGTGGTATGGATGGACGGATGAACGGATGTATGTATGTATGTTTGGATGTATGTGTGGATGTATGCATGGACGTATGTCTGGATGAATATATGGACGTATGCATGAATGTATGTATGGATGTTTGTATGAATGTATGAATGCATGTATGGATGTATGTATTGATGTATGTATGGATGTATGAATGGATGGATGGATTGGTGGGTGGAAGTATGGATGGATGGATGTATGGATCTATCGATGTATGGATGTGTGGATGTATCGATCTATGGATGTATGGAAGGATTGATGTACGGATGGATGTATGCATGGATGCACATATGTATGGATGCATGTACTTATGAATGTATTGATATATGCTTTTATGGATGTATGGATGTATGGATGTATTAATGTATGGATTTACGAATGTATGGGTGTACGGATGTATGGATGTATGGATGTATGTGTGGATGGACGGTTGGGAGGTAGGATGGGTGGGTGTATGGGTGAATGGACCTATGGATGGACGTATGAATAGAGGGACGGTTATATGAACGGATGGATGTATGGATGTACGCATGTATTCATGTAAGGGTGTATGTATGTACGTATGTATGTATGAATGGATGTATGTATGAATGGATGTATGGATCGATGTGCGGTTGGATGTATGGATAGATGAATGATTGGATTTATGGTTGGATGAATGGATGCATGTATGAATGGATGTATGTTTGGGTGTATGGATGGATGCATGTATGGAAGGATGGATGGTAGTATCAATGGATGTATTATTGGGAGTATGGGCGGGTGTATGCATTTATGTATGGACGTATGTATGGATGTATATAAGGATGTATGTGTAGATGAATGCATGAATGTATGTATGGATATGTGTATGTATGTAATCGTGGATGGATTTATGGGTGGACGGATGCATGGATGGATGGATGTATGGATGGGTGAATATATGGATGGATGGATGAATGGATGGGTGGACGAATGTTTGTATGCATGGGTGGATGTATTGATGTATGGTTGTGTGGACGTATGGACGTACGTACGTATGGATGTATGGACGGATGGTTGGGTGGATGGATGGATGGTGCGATGTATGAACGGATGGATTGGTGTACGGGTGGATGGATTTATGGATGGATGGATGTAATGACGGATTGATGTATGGATGGATGTACGTGTAGGTGGATGGTTTTATGGATGCGTGGATGTGCTGATGGATGGATGGATGGATGGATGGATGGATGGATGGATGGATGGATGGATGGATGGATGGATGGATGGATGGATGGATGGATGTGTGGATGTATGTATGAATGAGTGTATGGATGGATGGATGTATGAACGGGTGTATGTGTGGATGTATGGATTCATGTATGGAAGGGTATACGTATGAACGTTTGTATGTATGTATGTGTTGATGTACGTATGTATTGATGTATGTATGTGTTGATGTATGTATGAATGTGTGTATTTATGAATGTATGGATGTATATATGGATGTATGGATGTATTGATGGATGGATGTATAGTTGGGTAGATGTATTTGCGGATGGGCGGATGTATGGATGTACGGATGGGTGT
>NW_016925530.1:0-277 GCF_001483705.2 Eufriesea mexicana
GGTTAGGCTGTGTCGGGTTATGTCAGGATATCTTCGACTTTTGTGCGATACGCTGTTATACGGCGTATTTCTGCGCTCTACCTTGCCCTACTATACTATGCGCGATTCAGGGGAGGAGAGCAACAATGGCCGTGGCACGTTACTTTGGGTTGGGTTATGTTTGGTTTGGTAATGTTAGGCTACGTTTGGTAAGGATATCTATGACTTTCGTGGTGTACACTATTTTTCGGATGGTTTCTGTGATCTGCTTCTATCTACCATACTCTGCTTGGCTCTG
>NW_016925530.1:4476-8354 GCF_001483705.2 Eufriesea mexicana
TTGGATGGCTTCTGCGCTGCACTGTGACCTGGTATTTTTATATTGTACCTCTGGAGGCCAGCAATATTGGTCTCGTCACGTAATGTTACGTTACACTACGTTTGGATAGGTTAGGTTAGGCAAAGCTAACACCGGATATGTTTGACTTTTATGCTATACACCGCGCTATATTTCTGCGCTCTGCTGTGCTCTAGTGTATTCTGCTAGGATCTGGGGTGGCCAGGAAAAGTGGTCTCGTCATGTTAGGTTGAGATATGGTACGTTCGATTATATTACGTTTGGCTAGGTTAGGAGCGGCTACTTCGTCTTTTGTGCCGTACACCGCTATTCGGTGGGCTTCTGCGCACTAATGTGCTCTAATATGCTTTGCTTGGCTCTGGGGAGGCCAGCAATATTAGTCTCGTCACGTCATACTTAGTTACGCTACGTTTGTATAGGTTAGGTAAGGTCAGCTAAGGTCAGATTTTGTTTGACTTTTGTGCTATACACTGCAATGACGTGGATTTCTTCCCTGATTGCTCTGGTATGCTTTGCAGGGACCTGGGGGGGGGAGCAGTAGTTGCCTCGGCACGTTAGGTTCAGCTATGCTACGCTTGGATTTGCTACGTTTGGTGAGGTTATGATGTGGTAGCTTAGACTAATGTGCTATACACTGCTATCCGAGGGTTTCCGCAATCTACTGTGCTCTGGTGTATTCTGCTTGACTCTGGGCGTGCCACTGGTAGCGGTCTCGTCACGTTAGTGTGAGTTAGACTACGCTTGGGTATGTTACGTTTGGCTAGGTTAGGATATCCTACTTTGCCTTTCGTGCTATACACCTCTTTTCGGTGCATTTCTGTGACATTCAGTGTTCTACCATATTCTGCTTGTCTCCGCGGATGCCAGCAGAGGTGGTCGCGGCACGTTATGTTGTGTTACGTTACGTTCGCTTTTGTCACGTTTGGTTAGGCTAGGATAGAGCATATTAGACTTTTACGCCATACACTGCGATTCGGTGGGTTTTTGCCATCTATTGTGCACTAATCTGTCCTGTTTGACCCTTCGGTTGCCAGTAATGGTCGTCTCGGTACTTTATGTTGAGGTTGGTTTCGTTTCGTTTGGTTGGGTTAGGAAGGTCTGGTCAGGATTCCTTCGTCTATTTTGCCATACACTGCTATCCAGTGGATTTATGCGCCCAACGTAGCTCTACAATACTCTGCACGAACCAGGGGTGGCGAGCAATAGTGGCCGTTGCACATTAGGTTGAGCTATGTTACGTATTGTTAGGCTAGGTCAAGTTATATTAGATATGGGTTGCTTTCGCTTTCGTGCTACACACTGCTTTTAGGCGGATTTCTGTGACTTACAGTGCTCTGCTATATACTGCTCGGCTCGGTGCATGCCAGAAGCAGTGGCCGCGGAAATCTGTGTTGAGTTATGCTACCTTTGTCTAGGATAGGTTACTTCAGGTGAGGTTATGACATCTTCCATTCTTGTGCCATACACTGCTATTTGGTGGATATCTGCGCCTACGTCGCTCTACTATACTCCGCTAGACTCAGTGGCGGCGAGCAACAGTGGTCCCCGCACGCTCTGTTAAGTTACGCTGCGTTCGGTTAGGTTAGGTTAGGTCAGGTTAGGTCAGGATATCTCCGACTATTGTGCTGTCCTCTGCAATGCGGTAGTTTTTTGCGCACTACTGTGCTCTAGTACACTCTGCTTGTCTCCGCGGAGGGCAAGAATGGTGGTCTCGTCATATCAGGTTGGACTAGGTTACGTTTGGATGTGTTACGTTTGGATAGGTAACGATAGCCTACATTCACCTTTGTGTTCTACACTGCTATTCCGTGGGTACCTGTGCTCTACTGTGTTCTACTACATTCTGCCTGGCTCTGGGGTGGACAGGTGCAGTAGATGCGTCACGCTGTTCTGAGATGCACTGCGTTTGGATAAGTTAGTTATGGTCACGTTATGTCAGAGTATGATTGACTTTTGTGCTATAGACAACCATGCGATGGATTTGTGCGCTTTACCGTGCTCCAGTATTTTCTGCTTGGCTCTTAGGAGGCCAGCAATGGTGGCCTCGGCGCGTTAGGTTGCGTTGTGTTTCGTATCGTCAGGTTACGTTAGGAACGTTTGGTCAGGATTTCTTTGCCTTTTGTGCTATACACTGCTACTCGGTGGATTTCTGCGCTCTACATTGCTCTACTATACTCTGCTCGACACTGTGGACTCGAGAATTAGTGGTCGTGGCACGTTAGTTTGAATAAGGTTTCGTTTGGTTTGGTTAAGTTGGGTTAAGTTTGATTAGGATAGATCAGATTTTCCTGCTTTACACTGCTATCTGGTGGATTCCTGTGGTATACTGGGCTTTTCTATATACTGCTTGCCTCTGGGGACGACAGCAGCAGTGGTCGCGGAACGTTACTTTTAGCTATGCTACGTTTCGTTTGATAATGTTATGTAAGGTTAGGCTTGGATATTTCATCTTTTGTGCTATTCACTGCAATGCGGCGGATTTTTACGAACTACTGTGCCCTAATACATGCCGCGTGTCTCTGTGGGGGCCAGCAATAGTGATCTCGGCACGTTGGGTTGAGTTATGCTACGTTTGCTTATGTCACGTTTGGACAGGTTGGGATTATGTTTATTAGCCTTTCGTGCCATGCACTGCTATTCGGTGGATTCTTGCCGTCCACTGAGCTCTAATGTGTCCTGCTTGGCTCTGGAGTGGCCAGTAATGGTGGTCTCGGCACGTATGTTTGTGTTGGGTTTCGTTCCGTTTGATCAGGTTATGAAGGCTTGGTTAGGATTTCTTTGACGTTTGGGCAGTACACTGCAATTCGGTGGATTTCTGCGCTTTACCTAGCCCTACTATACTCTGCGCGAATCTGGGGAGGCGAGCAATTGTGTATGTTGCACGTTAGGTTGTGTTAAGTTACGTTTGTGTAGGTTAGGTTAGGTCAAGTTTAGGTAGGATTGCTTCGGCGTTCGTGCCATACATTGCTATTCGGTGTATTTCTGTGATCTACTGAGCTCTACTATATTCAGCTTGGTTCAGGGGAGGCCGGAAGCAGTGGCCGCGGCAAGCTAATTTTAGTTATGCTACGTTTGGTTTGGTTAATTTGAGTCAGGTTTGGTCATGTTATCTTCGACTTGTGTGCTATACACGACAATGTAGTGGATTGTTGCGCTCTGCAATGCTCTAGCACATTGTGTTTGTCTCTCAGGAGGACAGAAATAGTGGTCCCGTCATAATAGGATTTGTTCAGCTACGTTTGTATACGTTATGTTTGGCTTGGTTGGGGTAGGCTAGTATGACTTTTGTTCTGCACACTGCTTTTCGGTGCATCCCTGCATTCCACTGTGCTCTAGTATGTTCTGCTTGGCCGTGGGGAGTCCAGCAATATTGGTCTCGTCACGATACGCTCAGATAGACTACATATGGTTAGGTTATTCTTTACCAGGTTGGGTTACAATATCCCCGACTCATGCGCTATACGCTGCTTTACGGTGGATTTCTGTCTTCTGCATTGCTCTACTGTACTCTGATCTGCTCTGGGGATCCGAGAAATAGCAGTCGCTGCATGTCATGTTGAGACATGTTACGTTTGGTCATGTTAGGCTAGGTTAAGTTTGGTTAGGGTAGCTTCGACTTTCGTGCTATACGCTGTTATAAGGTGTATTCCTGTGATCTGCAGTGCTCTAGTATATTCTGCTAGGATCACGGGATGCCGGAAGCAGTGTTCGCGGCAAGTCATGTTGAGTTTTGCTACGTATGGTTTGGTTAGGTTAGGACAGGTTAGGTTAGAATATCTCTGACTCGTGTGCTCTGTACTGCTATTTGGTGGATTTCTTCTCTCGACATTGATGTACTATACTCTGCTCGACTCTGGGTT
>NW_016925531.1:0-1851 GCF_001483705.2 Eufriesea mexicana
TGACTTTACATCTATAGTAAGATATTACGTTGATTTCTGCGCCCTACGGTGCCCCAATATTTTTAGCTTGGTAGTGGGAAGGCCAGAATAAGTCGCCTCGGCTCCTTATGCTTAGTCACGTTACGTTCGGTTACATTGGGTTAGGCTAAGTTTGGTTAGGGTAGCTTTAACTCATTCGACATACGCTGCTATTCGGTCGAATTCTGCGCTGTGCTGTGCTCTGGTATGTCCTGCTTGGCAATGGAGAGTGTAGCAATTGCGTTCGCGGCACGTAAGGTTGAGATATGCTGTGTTTGGTTAAGACAGCATTAACTTTAGTGCTGTTCACTGCTATTCAGTGAACTTCTGCGATGTACTGTTCTCTATTATGCCTGCCTGGCTCTGAGGAGGGAAGCATTAACGGTCTCGGCACAACAGGTTGGGTTATGCTATGCTGGTCTATGTTCTGTTGGCTTGGTTTAAGCTTGGGTAGCTATGAATTTTCTGATGTGCACTGCGATTCTCCGGATTTCTGCGGTCTGCCCTCCACAGAGCCAAGCAGGGCGTACTAGAGCACAGTTTATCGCAGAAATCCACCGAATAGCAGTGCACCGCACAAAAGTTAATGCTGCCCTGTCCATACATAGACAAACCCAACCTAACAGATTGAAACCTGGATCAACCTAACTTGCCGCGTCCACTTCTTCTGGCCACCGCAGAGTCAAGCGGATCACAAAGCTGTAAAGCAGAGTGCAGGAATCCGTAGAAACGTGTATATCAGAGAAGTCCAACCTACCCGAACCTAACCCAGACCAACTGAACATAACCACACATAGCCTATCTCAACCTAACATACCGAGGCAGCTTTTGCTGCCCTTCACAGAGACAAGCAGGACATACTAGGGCGCAGTAGAGAGCCGAATTCTAACGAAGAGCAGTGTACAGCACAAAAGTTAAATCTATCCTGACCAAACTTAGCATTATCCAACCTCACCGAACGTAACCTGTCTCATCGCTGCGTGCGGAGACCGCTATTGCTACCCTCCACGGAGGCAAGCAGGACATGCTTGAGCACAGTAGAGAACAGGATTCCACCAAGTATCAGCGCACAGCAGAAAGGTTAGAGCTATCGTAACCAAACTTTTCCGTACAGAAGATAACCGAACGCAACCCGACCGAACGTAACGCGCAGAGAAAACTATTACTGGCCTTTCCAGAGCAGAGCTGAAAATATTGGATCACAGTAGGGCGCAGACAGCCGCCTAATAGGAGACAATAGCACTAAAGTCTAAGCCACCCTCTCCTAACCTAACCAATCGTAACATAACCGAATGTAGGCTATCACAACCTAACCTACCGCGACTACAATTGCTAGCCTCCACAGAGCCGAGCAGTGCTCCTTAGCGTAGAGTAGAACGCAGAAATCCATAGAATCGCAGTCAATACCTGAAAACTCATACCTACCCAATCCCAACCCATAAAAATAGAACGGAGCCAAGCATAGCGAAACACAGCGTAACGAGGTGAGACCGCTATTGCTGCCCGGTCCTGACCCAAGGAGCACACTATAGAGCACAGTAGAGCGCAGCAGTCCACCGAATAGCAGTGTACAGCACAGAAGATAAAACCAACCTAACCAAACTTAGCCTAAACCAACGTAACCGTCCGTAACCTGACACAACGTAAAGTGTCGAGGCCACTGTTGCTGGCCGTACCAGAGCCAATATGAATACGCTAGAACACTGCAGGGCGCATAAATCGAGATAATAGCAGTCAGTGTCACTACAGTCAAAGCTATTCTCTCATCAATGTCACTACAGTCAAAGCTATTCTCTCATAACCTAACCAATCGCAACATAACCAAACGTAACC
>NW_016925532.1:0-1320 GCF_001483705.2 Eufriesea mexicana
CAATCCAATGGCTAGTACAGCCATCCACTTGCCAGATGATATATCTATTCAAAATCTATATTCCGTCATAGCTTGGTGATTAGATCGCCTAGCGCCTTCAATCCAATGCCAAGTACGCCCATCTACATGCCAGAGAATAGGTCTACACAAAATATGTATCCTGTTATATCATGGTGAATAGATCGCCTAACGCCTTCAATCCAATGGCAAGTACAGCCATCTACTTGCCAGAGAATAGGTCTATTCAAAATCTATGGCGAATAGATCGCCTAACGCCTTCAATCCAATGGCAAGTACAGACACCTAGTTACCAGAGAATAGGTCTAGTCAGAACCTATAACCTGTAATATCTTAGTGAATAGAGCGTCTAACGCCTTCATTCCAATGGCAAGTACAGCCATCTAATTGCCAGAGAATATGTCTATTCAAAATCTATAATCTGCTATAGCTTGGTGAATAGAACGCCTAGCGCCTTCAATCCAATGGCAAGTACAGCCATCTACTTGCCACAGAAAAGATCTATTCAAAATCTACAATCTGTCATAGCTTGGTGAAAAGGTCGCCTTACGCATTCAATCCAATGGCTAGTACAGCCATCCACTTGCCAGATGATATATCGATTCAAAATCTATATTCTGTTATAGCTTGGGGAATAGTTCGCCCAACACCTTCAATCCTATGGCAAGAACAGCCATCTACTTGCCAGACAATAAGTATATTGAAAATATATAATCTGCTATAGCATGGTGAATACATCGCGTAACGCTTTCAATCGAATGGCAAGTACAGCCACCTAGCTTCCAGAGTATAGGTCTATTCAAAATATATAATCTATTATAGCTTGGTGCATAGAACGCCTAGCGCTTTCAATCCAATGGCAAGTACAGCCATCTACTTGCCAGACAATAGATCTATTCAAAATCTATAATCTGTTATAGCTTGGTGAATAGGCCGCCTAACGCCTTCAATACAATGGCAGGTACAGTCATCTACTTGCCAGAGAATAGGTCTATTCAAAATATATAGTCCCTTATAGCTTGGTGAACAGATCGCCAAACGCCTTCAATTCAATGGCAAGAACAGACATCTACTTGCCAGAAAATAGGTCTATTCAAAATCAATTAGCTGTTACAGCTTGGTGAGTAGGTCGCATAACGCCTTCAATCCAATGGCAAGTACAGCCATCTACTTGCCAGAAAATAGGTCTATTCAAAATCAATTACCTGTTACAGCTTGGTGAGTAGGTCGCATAACGCATTCAATCCAATGGCAAGTACAGCCATCTACTTGCCAGAGGATGGGTCTAATCAAAACCTATAA
>NW_016925533.1:0-934 GCF_001483705.2 Eufriesea mexicana
TGCGCTATCTTTGTTGCATGAATAAGGAGGAAAGATTCCATTTGCGTGCCATACCCGTTGCAGCGATATAGAATCTGGCTGGAAAGTTCAATTTTATTGACATTTTCGAATAATATCGTGGTGAGCTGACTTTCTTGCATAAATAAGGGGGAAGGATTCTATTGGCGTGGGTATAGCCATTGCAATGGTATACAATTTGGCTGGAAGATTCAGTTTTATTGACATTTTCGTATAATATCGGTGTGAGCTAACTTTCTTGCATAAATAAGGTGGAAAGATCCTATTAGCGTGCTATAGCCATTGCAAAGCTATAGAATCTTTCAGGGAGATTGAATTTTATTGACATTTTCGAGTAATATCGTGGTGAGCTAACTTACCTGCATAAATACGGAGCAAAGATTCTATTGGCATGCAATAGCCATTGCTGTGCTATAGAATCAGGCAGGAAAGATTAATTTTCTCGACATTTTCGACTAATATTGTGGTGAGCTAACTACCTTCCATAAATAAGGTGGAAGGATTCTATTGACGTGTTATAGCCATTGCAATGCTACAGAACCTGTCTGGAACATTCAATTTTATTTACATTTTCGGATAACATCGTGGTGAGCTAAGCTCCTTGCATAAATCAGGAGGAAATATTCTATTGGCGTGCTATGGCCATTCCAGTGCAATAAAATCTGGCTGGAAAATTCAATTTTATTGACATTTTTGAATAACATCGTGGTGAGCTAACTTCGTTGCATAAATAAGGCGGAAAGATTCGATTGGCGTGCTATAGCCTTTGCAATGCTATAGAATTAGGCTGGAAATTGTAAATTTATTGACATTTTCGACTAATATCGTGGTTAGCTGACTTTCCTGCATAAATGAGGTGGAAAGATTCTATTGGCGTCATATAGACATAGCATTGCTGAAGAATCTGTCTGGAAAA
>NW_016925533.1:1389-2315 GCF_001483705.2 Eufriesea mexicana
TTGACAGTTTCGGCTAATATCGGGGTGAGCTAGCTTTCTTTCTTAAATAAGGAGGAAAGATTCTATTGGCGTGCAATAGCCATTGCAATACTATAGGACCTGCATGGGAAATTCAATTTTACTCACATTTTCGTCTAGTATCGTGGTGGGATAACTTTTTTGCGTAAATAAGGAGGAAACATTCTATTTGCGTGCTACACCCGTTGCAGTGCTATAGGACATGGCTGGAAAGTTCAATTTTATCGACATTTTCGATATAATATCGTGGTGAGATGACTTTCTTGCATAGATCAGGAGGAAAGATTCTATGGGCGCGCAATAGCCATTGCAGTGCTATAGGATCTGCATGGGAAGTTCAATTTTACTCACATTTTCGACTAGTATCGTGGTGAGATATCTTTTTTGCATAAATACGGAGGAAAGGTTCTATTTGCGTGCTATACCCGTTGCAGTGATATAGAATCTGCCTGGAAAATTAAATTTTCTTGAGATCTTCGACAAATATCGTACTGAGCAACTTTCATGCATAAATAAGCAGGGAAGATTGTATTGGCGTCCTATAGGCATCGCAATGCTACAGAATCTGGCTGGAAAGTTCAATTTTATTGGCATTTTCGACTAATATCGTAGAGACCTAACCTTCTTGCATAGATAAGGTGGAAAGATTCTATTGGCGTGCAATAGTCATTGCAATGCTATAGAATCTGCATGGGAAATTCAATTTTTCTCACATTTTCCACTTGTATCGTGGTGAGATACCTTCTTGGCTTATATAAGGAGGAACGATTCTATTTGCGTGCTATAACCGTTGCAGTACTATAGAATCTGCCTGGAAAATACAATTTTATTGACATTTTCAGCTAATATTGTGGTGAGCAAACTTTCTTGCATAAACAAGGAGGAAGAATAATATTGGCGTGCTATTG
>NW_016925533.1:2418-3370 GCF_001483705.2 Eufriesea mexicana
GTGCTATAGCCATTGCAATGCTGTAGAACCTGTCTGCAAAATTCAATTCTATTGACATTTTCGGACAATAAAGGGGTAGGCTGACCTCCTTGCATATATAAGGAGGAAAGATTATTTTGGCGAGCCATAGTCATTATAGTGCTATAGAATCAGGCTGGAAAGATTAATTTTCATGATATTTTCGACAAATATTGTGGTGTGCTAACTACCTTCCATAAATAAGGTAGAAAGATACTATTGACGTGCTATAGCCATTGTAATGCTATAGAAACTGTCTGGAACATTCAATTTTATTGACATTTTCGAATAATATCGTTGTGAGCTAACATTCTTGCATAAATAAGGTGGAAAGAATCTATTGGCGTACTATAGCCATTGCATTGCTATACAACCTGGCAGGAAGATTCAATTTTATTGACATTTTCGACTAGTATCCTACATCGTGGTGAGCTGAATTGCATAAGTAAGGAGGAATAATTCCAGCGGCGCGCTATAGCCATTGCAGTGCAATAGGATCTGGATGGAAAATTCAATTTTAGTAACTCTTTACGCTAATATCGTAGTCCGCTATCTTTGTTGCACGAATAAGGAGGATAGTATCTATAGGCGCGTTATAGCCGTTGCAGCGGTATAGCATCACGCTGGAACATTATATTTTATTGTCATTTTCGACTAATGTCGTGGCGAGATAATTTTCTTGCTTAAATACGGAGGAAAGATTTTATTGGCGTGCTGCAGCCATTGCAATGCTATAGTATCTGGCTGGAAAATTCAATTTTATTAACATTTTCTTTCAATACCGTTGTGAGCTGACTTTGATGCACAAATAAGGAGGCAAAATTCCGTTGGCGTGCTATAGCCGTCGCAGTGTCATAGTAGCTGGCTGGAAAATATAACTATATTGACCGTTTCGACTATTATCGGCGAGAGCTATCTTTCTTGCATAAATAAG
>NW_016925533.1:4447-4959 GCF_001483705.2 Eufriesea mexicana
AGACCAGCAACAGCGGTCGTGGCAGTTTTGTTTGGGATATGTTACGCTTGGCTAGGTTAGGTTAGGCTATGCTTGAATTGTGTGGCATTGGCTTTTGTGCTGTACACGGCTATTCTTTGAATTTCTGCGCTCTACTGTGCTCTAATATGCTCCACTTGGCTCTGGGAGGCCAGCAACAGTGGTCGCAGCGGGTTACTTTGGGCATTGCTACGGTAGGTTGAGTTATGTTAGCTTGGGTTACGTTTGGATACCTTTGACTTTTCTGCTGTACAGTGCGGTCTTATTTTTTCCTGTGCCCTACACTCCTCTAATATATTCTGCCCGGCTCTGGTGAGGCCAGCAATACTGGTGGCGGCTCGTTTGGTTGTGCTTTGTTACGTTTGTTTGTGCTACGGTAGGTTAGGTTCGGAGAGGGTACCTCTGACTTTTGTGCTACATACTGCTTCTCGGTGGATTTCTCTTCACCACTCTGCCCTAACATGCTCTGCTTTGCTCTGCAGTGTCCAGAAATA
>NW_016925534.1:0-2873 GCF_001483705.2 Eufriesea mexicana
GTGTGTGTATATTTCGAGTTACTTTTGATGCTGCTGCAAGCTTCCTGGTAATGCTAGGAGTGCCAGCTTTGAGCACGTGAGAGCTCACAGTGTGCGCTTTGAGCACGTATTCGTTTCGCGAGCTTTCGAGCTTGCGAGATTTTTTACTGATTTTTCGACGTAAAATTCGGCTCTAAGATGTAATGGAAAAGGTCTAAATTTTCTGATGGCAGCCGAATCGTTTGCGGGATGAATCAAACCAAACCGCAGGTACGTACCTGTCATGTGTTAAAATTACGTGGGTGTAGGTCACGTGGTTCGGATTTTACGACGTTTCAAAGTGGGACTAAGTGTGTGTAAATTTCGAGTTACTTTTGATGCTGCTGCAAGCTTCCTGGTAATGCTAGGAAGGCGACCTTTGAGCACGTGAGAGCACACAGTGTGTGCTTTGAGCACGTATGCGGTTCGCGAGCTTTTGAGCTTGCGCGTTTTTTTACTGATTATTGGACGATGAATTTGGCTCTAAGATCGAATGACAAAGGTCTAGATATTTTGATGGCGGCCGAATCGATTGCGGGATGCATCAAACCAAACCGCAGGGATGTACCTGTCATGTGTCAAAATTGCGTGGGTGTAGGTCACGTGGTTCGGATTTTACGGCGTTTCAAAGTGGGACTAAGTGTGTGTAAATTTCGAGTTACTTTTGATGCTGCTGCAAGCTTCCTAGTTATGCTAGGAGTGCGAGCTTTGAGCACGTGAGAGCTCAGAGTGTGCGCTTTGATCACGAATGCGTTAACGAGCTTTTGAGCTGGCGAGATTTTTTACCGATTTTTGGACGAAAAATTTGGCTCTAAGATGCAATGGAAATGGTCTCAATTTTCCGATGGCGGGCGAATCGATTGCGGGATGAATCAAACCAAACCGCAGGTAAGTACCTGTCATGTGTTAAAATTACGTGGGTGTAGGTCACGTGGTTCGGATTTTACGACGTTTCAAAGTGGGACTAAGTGTGTGTAAATTTCGAGTTACTTTTGATGCTGCTGCAAGCTTCCTTGTAATGCTAGGAGTGCGAGCTTTGAGCACGTGAGAGCACACAGTGTGTGCTTTGAGCACGTATGCGGTTCGCGAGCTTTTGAGCTTGCGCGTTTTTTTACTGATTATTGGACGATGAATTTGGCTTTAAGATCGAATGCCAAAGGTCTAGATATTTTGATGGCGGCCGAATCGATTGCGGGATGAATCAAACCAAACCGCAGGGATGTACCTGTCATGTGTCAAAATTGCGTGGGTGTAGGTCACGTGGTTCGGATTTTACGGCGTTTCAAAGTGGGACTATGTGTGTGTAAATTTCGAGTTACTTTTGATGCTGCTGCAAGCTTTCTGGTAATGCTAGGAGTGCGAGCTTTGAACACGTGAGAGCTCACAGTGTGTGCTTTGAGCAGGTATGCGGTTGACGAGCTTTTGAGCTGGCGAGATTTTTTACCGATTTTTGGACGAAAAATTTGGCTCTAAGATGCAATGGAAATGGTCTCAATTTTCCGATGGCGGGCGAATCGATTGCGGGATGAATCAAACCAAACCGCAGGTAAGTACCTGTCATGTGTTAAAATTACGTGGGTGTAGGTCACGTGGTTCGGATTTTACGACGTTTCAAAGTGGGACTAAGTGTGTGTAAATTTCGAGTTACTTTTGATGCTGCTGCAAGCTTCCTGGTAATGCTAGGTGTGCGGGCTTTGAGCACGTGCGAGCTTTGTGCACGTGAGAGCTCACAGTGTGTGCTTTGAGCGCGTATGCGGTTCGCGAGCTTTTGAGCTTGCGAAATTTTTTACTGATATTTCGACCAAAAATTTGGCTCTAAGATGTAATGGAAGAGGTCTAAATTTTCCGATGGCAGCCGAATCGACTGCGGCATGAATCAAACCATCCGCAGGTACGTACCTGTCATGTGTTAAAATTGCGTTGGTGTAGGTCACGTGGTTCGGATTTTACGGCGTTTCAAAGTGGGACTAAGTGTGTGTAAATTTCGAGTTACTTTTGATGCTGCTGCAAGCTTCCTGGTAATGCTAGGAGTGCGAGCTTTGAGCACGTGAGAGCTCACAGTGTGCGCTTTGAGCACGTATTCGTTTCGCGAGCTTTCGAGCTTGCGAGATTTTTTACTGATTTTTCGACGAAAAATTTGGCTCTAAGATGTAATGGAAAAGGTATAAATTTTCCGATGGCAGCCGTATCGATTGCGGGTTGAATCAAACCAAACCGCAGGTACGTAACTGTCATGTGTTAAAATTGCGTGGGTGTAGGTCACGTGGTTCGGATTTTACGGCGTTCCAAAGTGGGACTAAGTGTGTGTAAATTTCGAGTACCTTTTGATGATGCTGCAAGCTTCC
Organism: Eufriesea mexicana; assembly: GCF_001483705.2. NCBI lineage: Eukaryota > Metazoa > Arthropoda > Insecta > Hymenoptera > Apidae > Eufriesea > Eufriesea mexicana. Next base: position 2,364 of record NW_016925534.1, read on the forward strand.
TGGTAATGCTAGGAGTGCGAGCTTTGAGCACCTGAGAGCGCACAGTGTGTGCTTTGAGCACGTATGCGGTTCGCGAGCTTTTGAGCTGGCGAGACTTTTTACTGATTTTTCGACGAAAAATTTGGTTCTCAGATGTAATGGAAAAGGTCTAAATTTCCGATGGCAGCCGAATCGATTGCGGGATGAATCAAACCAAACCGCAGGTACGTACCTGTCATGTGTTAAAATTGCGTGGGTGTAGGTCACGTGGTTCGGATTTTACGGCGTTTCAAAGTGGGACTAAGTGTGTGTAAATTTCGAGTTACTTTTGATGCTGCTGCAAGCTTCCTTGCAGTGCCAGGAGTGCGAGCTTTGAGCACGTGAGAGCTCACAGTGTGCGCTTTGAGTACGTATGCGTTTCGCGAGCTTTCGAGCTTACGAGATTTTTTACCGATTTTTCGACTAAAAATTTGGCTCTAAGATGTAATGGAAAAGGTCTAATTTTTCCGATGGCAGCCGAATCGATTGCGG
>NW_016925535.1:0-588 GCF_001483705.2 Eufriesea mexicana
CATAAATAAGGAGGAAAGATTCTATTGGCCGGCTATTACTATTGCAACGCTATAGAATCGTCCAGGAAATTTCAATTTTGTTGACATTTTAAACTAACATCGCGGCGAGCCACCTTTCTTGCATAAATATGGAGGAAAGATCCTATTGGCGTGCTATTACCATTGCAACGCAATAGACACTTCCTGGAAATTCAATTTTATTGATATTTCCGACTAATATTGTGGTGAGCTATCTTTCTTTCACAAATAAGGCGAAGGATTCAATTGGCGCGCTATAGCCGTCGCATTGCTATAAAGTATGCATGGAAACTTCAATCTTATTGACATTACCGGCTAATATTGTGGTGAGCTAATTTTCTTGCATAAATGAGGAGGAAAGATACTACTGGCGCGCTATAGCCATTGCACTGATATAGAATGTGGCTGGAAAGCTGGAAAACTCAATTTTATTGGCATTTCCGAATAATATAGTGGTGAGCTAAGTTTCTTGCAAAAATAAGGAGGAAGGATACTATTGGCGTGCTGTAGCCGTTGCATTGATATAGAATGTCTTTGGAAAATTCAAATTTATTGACATTTTCGACTAAC
>NW_016925536.1:0-570 GCF_001483705.2 Eufriesea mexicana
AGCAATGTTTTATATCTTACACCATGTGTTTACAATTGAGTTATGTTATGTCATGTTAAGGTTATGTTAATACAAATACTTACATTCTTTTCGTGATGCAGGCACACCTGCATGGGCACAACAATGCTTCCGACGTTTGTTTGCAATATTTTCTCATTTTCCATGCACTCTCCTGTTCATTTACTCCTGTTCATTTGGAGAAAAATTAATAAATCGCTCAATTTCTGTGGTTAATTTATGAAACTTTATTATTGCGTTGTAAAGGCGTACCTTTGCATATTTGTCGTCTGCCAGGTAAAGAAATGAATGCTGTTTGTCTAATTAAAACCGCTGTTTCGGCTGAATTTATTAAACAATGTAGAAAACTTTATGATTTTATTTATTAAAATAAATTAAAATGTATTAGGTGCACGTAACCAGAGTTAGTAAACTATTTGCGAAACTATTCCAAAGTTATAGGTGGCGCTAATCGCAGGCGGTAAAATTTGTATTCGAACTGGATACTAGAAATCAATTCGACAGTAAGAAATTAATAAATTGCCAAGTTTTTGTAATTAATTCATGAAAATT
>NW_016925537.1:0-1139 GCF_001483705.2 Eufriesea mexicana
CCAAACGTAAGCTAACGCAGCGGGTCGTGTCACGATAACTAATGCTGACCAGCTCAGAGCCGAGCAGACCAGAGTAGAGCAATGTGGAACGCAGGTATACGACGAATAGCAGTGTGTGGCGCAAAAGTCAATGTTCTCCGATCATAGTCTAACCAAACGTGTCATAACATAAAAGAACTTATCATAACCGAACGCAGCCTAATACAATCTAACGTGCCTAGGCCACTATGGCTGGCCTTCGCATCCCCATGCAGAGCTTATTGGAGGACAGTAGAGCGCTGATACCCATGTGATGGCAGGGTATAGCAGAATGGTTTAAGCCATCTTAACCAGACCCAAACAGACTTAACCTAACGAAACGTAACATAACTCGTACTAACGTGCCGATACCACTATCACTGGCTTGCCCGGAGCATAGCCGAACGTATTAGAGCACAGTAGAGTGCAGAAGTGTACCGAATAGCAGTGTATATCAAAAAAGTCAAAGCTATCCTATCCGAACCTGACGTAACGTGATATAAACGTACGAACATAACACAACCTAACGCATCTACACCACAATTGCTGACCACCCCAGAACCAAGCGGAACATATTAGTGGAGAGTAGGGCGCATATATCCGTAGAATCGCAGTGCATAGCACAATAGTCGATGGTACCGTATCCTATCCTTACCAAACGTAACACAGCCGAACGTAATCTAACACAGCCTAACGTGCCGTGGAAACTATTGCTGGCCTCTCCATCGTCAATCAGAACATATTGGAGGAGAGCGAAGCGCAGAAGTCCAGAGAATGGCAGTGTAAAGCAGAAAGATTAGAGCTATCCAAACCTAACACAGGCGAACATAACCTAACCAGACGTATGCTAACACGGCCTAACGTACCACGGCCACACTTTCTGGCCACCACAGAGCAAAGCATGGTACATTGGAGCGCTGTAGAGCAGAGAATTCCACCGGGAAGCAGTGTATAGCTCAAAAGTCATAGCTACGCTGCCCTAACCTAACCAATCGTAACATTGTCAAACGTAACCGAACTCTACATAACGTGCGGCCACACACCTAACGTGCGGCCAGCACCATTGCTGGTCTCCCCAGAGCCTAGCAGAACATATTGTTGGAGGGCAGAGAGCAGAAATC
>NW_016925538.1:0-551 GCF_001483705.2 Eufriesea mexicana
ACATATATATATGTACAATATTCATAGACATATGATAAATGATTCTATTCGAATACATGAGTTGTCCAAATAATTCTTGATATCTCTTATCGTGCATCTCCTCGACTTTCTCTTGTGCTAAACCTCATAAGGAGTTTTTTATTCCCTATTCATTTTCCTTTATATCCTTATCATCTTCAACATCATCAATTTTATAATTTTGTACTTTCTTCGGTTTCTCTTTTGTATCTCTCAATGTATTTTTTATCCTTTTCTTCATTGCTCTGAAAATATAAATATAAGAGAGTCAAAGTCAATTCAAATTCCTACTTCCTATAACATAGTTATAATGCAAATAATAAACTAACTCTTCCTCTTTCTTTACAACTTCTAATTCTTCTTGAGTTTTTACTTCGTCGTCATTTTCCCAATCGCTACGACTGCGGCCTTCCTTCCTTTTTTTATTTGCAAGTCCAGATGGTTCAATAGCTGTTTGTGAGCTTAATTTCGGATCAGTTAAATGATCATGAGCTGATTTGCCTTTACCAGTAAACTTTTTATCTAATATCACA
>NW_016925539.1:0-603 GCF_001483705.2 Eufriesea mexicana
GAGCTATAGTGGTATTGCACGTCGGGATGTGTTAGGTTACGATTGGTTAGGATAGGTTTGTTTTGGTATCGTTTGGATATGTATGACTTTCGTGCTATACACTGTCATTCTATTGACCCCTGCGCTCTACTCATCTCCAATATGCACTGCTTGGCGTTGGGGAGGCCAACAATTATGGGCTAGGTGCGTTAGGTTGGTATTTGTAACGTTCGGTCATGTTACGTTTGGCTAGGATAGGATAGGAAGGCATAGACTCTTGCGCTATGGACTGCTATTCGGAAGATTTCTGCGCTCTGCGTAGCTCCACCATGTTCTGTTCGACTGTCGGGAGGCCAAGAATAGTGGACGCCCCTCTTTAGGTTTAGTTAGAATGAGTTTGGCTTGGTTAGGTTACGATGCAATAGGTTATCATAGCTTTGACTTTTGCGTTATACACCGCTATTCGGAATATTTCTGTGTTCTACGTACGCTATACTCTGCTTAGCTCTTCTGATGCCAGCAATCGCAGTCGTGGCACGGCAGGTTGTGTTACGATACGCACGCTTTTGTTACGTTTGGTCAGGTTAGGATAGGGTAGCTTTAACTTTTGTGCTATAGACTGAT
>NW_016925540.1:0-496 GCF_001483705.2 Eufriesea mexicana
ATCTGTTCCGCTGTGCTCCGGGGAGGCCAGCAATAGTGGTTGCGGCGCGTTAGGTTGAGTTAGTTAATTCTTGGTTATGTTACGATTGCGTGGATTCCGAGAGGACGTCTCTGACTTTAGTGCTATAGTCTTCTGTGGTGTGGATTCCTGCTCCCTACACAGCTCTAATACTTTCAGCTTGGCTAAAGGACAGTAATTGTGGTCTCGGCACGTTGTGTTGTACCCTGTTACGTCGGGTTAGGTTGGGTTAGGCTAGGTTTGGTTAGGGAGCTTTAACTTATCTGCTGTACACATACATTTGGTGGACTTCTGCGCTCTACTATACTTCAGTATATCCTGCTTGTCTCAGGGAAGGGCGGCAATAGCGTTCTCGGCAATTTAGGGTGAGTTAGGTTCTGCTCGGTTATCCTCAGCTTGTTTGGGATAGGTTCCGGTAGCCTTGACTATACTGACATGCAATGCGATTATACGGATTTCTACTTTCTACTCTCCAATA
>NW_016925541.1:0-494 GCF_001483705.2 Eufriesea mexicana
TGTTTCTGGCCTCCACAGAGCGAGGCAGGGCATATTAGATCACAGTAGAGCGCAGAAATCCACGGAAAAGCCGTGGAGAGCGCGAAAGACGAAGCCATCCTATCCAAACCTAACATAGCCTAACCTAATCAGACATAGTATAACTAAACATATTGAGCTGGCACCAGCATTGATGGCCACCACTGAGAGAAGAAGATCATATTAGAGCACTGCAGAGCGCAGAAATCCATCGAATACAAGTGTACAGCACGATAGTCAAAGACATCCTAGCCAAACACATACCAACCTCACGTAACCAAACGGAACCTTACATAATCTATCGTGCCGCGACCATTATTTCCGGCCTCCCCAGTGTGGAGCAGAGTATAGTGGAGAAATGTAGAGCGAGGATGTCCACGGAATAGCAGTGCATAGCACAAAAGCACAAAATTCAAAGCTACGCAGACCTAAACCAAACTAACATCGACTGACCAAACGCAGCCTAACTAAACCTA
>NW_016925542.1:0-1350 GCF_001483705.2 Eufriesea mexicana
GATAACTCACCACGATATTTGTCTACAATGACGATAAAGTTGAATTTTCCAGCCAGATTCCATGGCAGTCCAATGGCTATAGCACGCCAATAGGATCTTTCCACCTTATTTATGCAGGAAAGATAGCTCAGCACGATATTAGTCAAAAATGTCAATAAGGTTATATTTTGCAGCCAGATTCAGTAGCACTGCAGTGGCTATAGCACGCCAATGGAATTTTTCCTCCTTATTTACGCAAGAAAGCTAGCTCACCACGACATTAGTCATATATGTGAATAAAATTGAATCTTCCAGCCAGATTCTATAGCATTGCAATGGTTATAGCACGCCAATATAGTCTTTCGCCTTTATTTATGCAAGAAAGTCAGCTCACCACGATATTATTTGAAAATGTCAATAAAATTTAATTTTCCAAGCAGATTGTATAGCATTTCGATGGCAATTGCACGCCAATAGAATCTTTCCTCCTTATCTATGCAACGAAGTTGGCTCACCTCGATATTAGTCGAAAATGACAATAAAATTTAATGTTCCAGCAAGATTCTATAGCATCGCGATGGCTATAGCATGCCAATTGAATCTTCCCTCCTAATTTACGCTAGAAAGTTAGCTCACCACGAAATTGGAAGAAAATGTTAATAAAATTTTATTTTCCAGTCAGATTCTGTATCATTCCAATGGCAATAGCACGCCAATAGAGTCTTACCTCCTTACTTATGCAAGGAAGCTATCTCACCACGATATTATTTGAAAATGTCAATAAAATTGAATTTTCCATGCAGATTCTATATCATTGCGTTGGCAATTTCACGCCAATAGAATCTTTCCTCCTTATCTATGCAACGAAGTTAGCTCACCACGGTATTAGTCGAAAATGTCAACAATATTTAATGTTCCAGCAAGATTCTGTAGCATTGCAATGGCTATATAACGCCAATAGAATCTTCCCTCCTTATTTATGCTAGAAAGTTAGCTCACCACGAAATTGGAAGAAAATGTTAATAAAATTGGATTTTCCAGCCAGGTTCTATAGCATTTCTATGGCTGTACCACGCCAATAGTGTCTTTCCTCCTTATATGTGCAAAAAAGTAAGCTCACCACGATATTGGTCGAAAATGTCAATAAAGTTATATTTTCCAGTCAGATTCTGTAGCACTGTAGTGGCTATAGCACGCCAATGGAATTTTTCCTCCTTATTTACGCAAGAAAGTTAGCTCACCACGACATTAGTCATATATGTGAGTAAAATTGAATCTTCCTGCCAGATTCTATAGTATAGCAATGGTTATAGCACGCCAATAGCGTCTTTCGCCCTTATTTATGCAAGAAAGCCAGCTCACCACGATATT
>NW_016925543.1:0-678 GCF_001483705.2 Eufriesea mexicana
GCCCTGGGTGTGCCAGCAGCAGTGATCGCGGCACGTTATATTGTGTTTGGTTACGTATGGTTAAGCTACAATTGGCTAGTCTGGGACAGTATGGCTCCGACTTTTGTGCAGTACACTGCAATTCCGCGGTTTTCTGCGCTCTACTGTGCTCTAGTATGTTCCGCTTGGTTCTGGGGAGGAGAGCAATAGTGGTCTCGGCACGTTATATTGGGTTAGTGTACGTTTGGTAGGTCTAGGTTTGTCCAGGTGAGGTTTGGACAGCATTGACTGTTGTGCTAATCAGCGCTTTACTGCGATCTGGTACATTCTGCTTGGATCTGGGTAGGCCAGCAATAGTGTTCTCGCCACGTTAGGTTCAATAAGGTTACGCTCGATTATGTTAAGTTTGGCTATGTTAGGATAGGGTAGCTTTGACCTTTGTGCTCTGCACAGCTATTCGCCGCGTTCCTGCACTCTACATTGCTCTAATATGAAATGCTTGGATCCGGGGAGGCCAGAAATATTAATCGCGGCACGTTAGATTGTGTAAGGCTACGATTGGTTATGTAACAATTGGTTAGGTTAGGACGGGATAGCTCAGACTTTTGTGCTGAACACGGTTTCTCGACGGATTTCTGCGCTCTGCTTGCGCGGCTATGTACTGCTAGGCTGTGCGGAGGACAGCAATACTGGTTCTGG
>NW_016925544.1:0-933 GCF_001483705.2 Eufriesea mexicana
TGGGTTAGGTTTGTGTAACTTTGACTTTTCCGACATTCGCAGCGGTTCTGTGGATTTCTGGTATCTACTCTACACTAATGTATTCTGCTTGGCTCTGTGGTAGCTAGCAATGGTGTACGCGGCACAATCGGTTTAGATATGTTAAGTTTGGTGGTATTACGATTTGTTTGGTTACGAGGCGATAGCTTTGTCTTTAGCGCTGCAGTCTACTATTAGGTGGATTTCTGCTCCCTGTAGCCCTTTAACATTTTCAGCTTGTCTCTTGGTAGGCCAGCAATAGTGATCTCGGTATGTTATGTCGAGTCATGTTACGATCGGTTGCGTTAGGTTATGCTGAGCTTTCTAGATATAGCTTTATCTTTCGAGCTGCACACTGCTATTCGACGTATTTCTGCGCTCTACAGTGCTCAAGTACGACCTGCCTGGATCTGTGGAGGGTTTCAATGGCGGTCTCGGCACGATAGGTTGAGTTACGTTATGTTTGGATAGGCATGTTTGGATGGGCTGTGTTGTGTTAAGCTTGGTTAGGATAGCTTTAACTTTTGTGTTATACACTGCTCTACGGTGAATATCTGCGCTCTACTCTGCTCTAGATTGTGCTGCTTGGCTCTGGGGAGGCCAGTAGCGGTAGTCGCGGCACATTAGTTTCAGTTATGTTACGCCCGTTTTTTACGATCCTTTAGTTAGGAGAGGGTAGCTTTGACTTTAGTGCTATAGTCTGCTATATGGTGGTTCCCGGCGCCGTACAGTGCTCCAGTATGTTCAGCTGAGCTCTGGCAAGGCCAGCAAGGGCCGCCTCGGCACGTTATGATGAGCCATCTACGTACGCCTTGGTTGGGTTAGGCTACGTTTGGTAAGGATAGCTTTACCTTTGTGCAGTACACACCTATTCGGCGGATTTCTGCGCTCTATTGTGCTCTATTGTGTCCTCCT
>NW_016925545.1:0-1516 GCF_001483705.2 Eufriesea mexicana
AGAGATCGTATTGGTTTGCTATATCCTTTGCATTGCAATAGAATCTTAATGAAAAGTTCAATTCTATTGACATTTTCGACAAATATCGCGCTGAGCAAGTTTTTCTTCACAAATAAGGAGGAATGATACTATTGGTTTGCTACAGCCATTGCTTTGCAATAGAATCTGACAGAAAAGGTCAATTCTATTAACATTTTCGACATATAGTGAGGTGAGCTGTCTTTTCAGCAAAAACAACGAGCTACGGTTCTATTGTATTGCTATAGCCTTTGCATTGCAATAGAATCTAATTGAAAAGTTCAATTTTGTTAACATTTTCGACTAATATTGAGGTGAGCAGTCTTTTCTGCGAAAACAACCAGGTAAGGTTCTATTGGTTTGCTATAGCCATAGCATTGCAACAGAATCTGGCTGAGAACCTCTATTTTATTGACAATTTCGACTAATATTGTGGTGAGCAGTCTTTTCTGCGAAAACAACGAGGTAAGGTTCTGTTGGTTTGCAATAGCCATAACATTGCAATAGAATCTGTATGAAAAGTTCTATTTTATTGACAATTTCGACTAATATCGTGGTGATAAAGATATTCTACATAAATAAGGAGGAAAGATCCTATTGGTTTGTTATAGCCATTGCGTTGCAATATAATCTGACTGAAAAGTTCAATTTTATTGACATTTACACTAATATCTCGCTGAGCAAACTTTTCGGCACAAATATGGGGGGAAACCAAGCCATTCTGCGTAGATAAGAAGGGAAGATTCTATTGGTTTACTATAGCCATTGCACTGGAATAGAATCTGACTGAAAAGTTCAATTCTATTAACATTTTCGACATATAGTGAGGTGAGCAGACTTTTCTGCGTAAATAACGTGGTGAGATTCTATTGGGTTGCAATAGCCATCGCATTGCAATAGAATCTGGCTGAAAGGTTCAATTTTATTGACATTTTCGTCTAGTATCTTGTTGAGGAAACATTTCTGCACAAATAATGGGGGAAGATTCCATTGGTTTGTTGTAGCCATTGCACTGCAATATAATCTGACTGAAAAGGTAAATTCTATTAACATTTTCAACATGTAGTGATGTGAGCAGGCCTTTCAACGTAAATAACGTGGTAAGATCCTATTGGGATGCTATAGCCATTCCACTGCAATAGAATCTGGCTGAAAAGTTCAATTTTATTGACATTTTCGTCTAATATCGTGGTGAGAGAACTTTTCTGCATAAATAAGTGGGAAATATTTTATTGGTTTGCAAGTGCAGTTGTATTGCAATAAAATATGACTGAAAAGTTCAATTTTAATAAATTTTCGACTAATATCGCTATGAGCAAGTTTTTCTTCACAAATAAGGAGGAATGATACTATTGGTTTGCTACAGCCATTGCTATGCAATAGAATCTGACTGAAAAGGTCAATTTTATTGACATTTTCGACTAATATTGAGGTAGAGCAGTCTTTTCTGCGAAAACAACCAGGTAAGGTTCTGTTGGTTTGCAATAGCCATAGCATT
>NW_016925546.1:0-334 GCF_001483705.2 Eufriesea mexicana
ACTTGCCATTGGTTTGAAGGCGTTAGGCGGCCTATTCACCATGCTATAACAGGTTATAGGTTTCAAACTGACCTATTCTCTGGCATGTAGATGGGTCTACTTGACATTGGGCTGAAGGCGTTAGGCCATCTGTTCACCGAGATATAGCAGGATATAGATTTTAAATAGACCTATCCTCTGGCAAGTAGATGGCTGTACTTGCCATTGAATTGGAGGCGTTCGACGATCTATTCACCAAGGTATAAAACGTTATATATTTTGAATAGACCTATTCCCTGGCAACCAGGTGGCTGTACTTGCCATTGGATTGAAGGCGTTAGGCGATCTATTCACC
>NW_016925547.1:0-201 GCF_001483705.2 Eufriesea mexicana
CTCTATTGTATAAACAAGGAGGAAGGATTATATTGGCATGCTGTAACCATTGCAGTGCCTCAGGATTTGGCTGGAAATTTCAATTTTATTGTCATTTTCGACTAATATCGTGGTGAGCAAGCTTCCTTGCATAAGTATGGAGGAAAGATCCTTTTGGCGTGCATTATCCATTGCATTGATATGGAATGTGCCTGGCAGTTT
>NW_016925547.1:278-509 GCF_001483705.2 Eufriesea mexicana
TCTTTGGCATGCTATTGGCATTGCAATGCCAAAGAATCTGGCTGGAAAAACCAATTTTATTGACATTTACGACTAATATGGTGCTGAGCTAACTTTCTTCCATAAATCAGGAGCAAAAGATTATGCTGGCATGCAATAGGCGTTGCAATGCTATAGCATCTTGCTGGTAAACTCAATTTTATTGTCATTTTCTTCTAATATCCTGGTGAGCTAACTTCCTTCCCTATGTAA
>NW_016925548.1:0-603 GCF_001483705.2 Eufriesea mexicana
AGAAATAGTGGTCTTGGCACGTTAGGCTCAGTTAGGCAGCGTTTGGTTTTGTCAGGTTCGTTCATGTTAGGTGAGAATATCTTTGACTTTTGTGCTGTACACTGTAGTGCGGCACATGTTTGTGGTCTACTGTGCTCTAGTACATACTGCTTGGCTCTGGGAAGGTCAGGAATAGTGGTGTAGGGCGGTCAGGTGTAGTTAGGTTACGTTTGGTTATGCTATGTTTGGTTAGGTTAGGCCAGGACAGCTTTGACTTTTGTGAATATACACTGTTACCCGGTGGGTTTTTGCTCTCCACTGTGATCTAATATGATCTGCTTTGCTCTAGGGAGGCCAGAACCAGTTACCGCGGCGCGTAGCTATAGTTATATTACGTTTGGTTAGGTTAGGTTTACTTGGGTCAGGATAGGACATCTTTGACTTTTCTGCTGTACACTAATATGAGTTGGATCTCTGCGCTCCACTCTGCTGTAGTATGTTCTGCATGGCTCTGTGGATGCCATTAACAGTGGTCTCGTCACGTTATATTGTGATAGGTTTCGTTCGGTTAGGCTACGTTGCCCTTGATTAGGTTTGAAGGATTCGACTTCTCTGCTATACGCT
>NW_016925549.1:0-884 GCF_001483705.2 Eufriesea mexicana
TTAGAAATGTTAGGATAGCGCTGCTGCGACTTTTGCGTTACACAATGCTATTCGGCGGATATCCGCTGCCTGCAGTGCTCTAATATTTTCTGCCTGTGACAGGGTCTGAAAGCGATAGTGCTCCCGGCACGCTAGGTTTATTTGCGCTAAGTCTGGTTAGGTTAGGTTAGGACCGGTTAGGTTACTATATTTTCGACTTTTGTGCTTTACGCCGCGATGTGATGGATTACTGCGCTCTACTCTGCTACAGTATGTTCAGCTTTGCTCTCGGAAGGCCAGAGATAGTGGTCTCCGCTTGCTATGCTTGGCTATAGGTTTCGTTCGGTTTGGATAGATTGGGCCAAGTTTGATAAGTATGGCTTTGACTTTTGTGCTACGCACAGCCGTTCTAGGGCCTTCTCCGCTCTACCATGCGCTATTACTATCTGCTTGTCTTTGGGGGCGCCAGGAAAAGTGGTCGCAGCGTGTTAGGTGGAGTTATGTTACGTTTGGTTAGGCAACGTTTGCTTTGGCTTGGTTAGGATAGCTTTGATTTTTTTGCTGTACCATGCTATTCGGTCGATTTCAGCGTTCAGAATTGCTCTGCACTGATCAGCTTGGCTCTAGTGAGGTCAGTAATAGTGGTCTCGGCACGTTAGGCTTGGTGACGCTACGTTTGACTTGACAAGGTTTGGTTAGGTTTCGTAGAGGCAGCTTCATCCCTTCTGTTAATCACTGCTACTCCGTCGATGTCAGCGCTCCGCGTTGTTCTACTAGCCTCTGCTTGTCTCAGGGGAGGCCAGCAACGGTGGTCTCAGCACGTTAGATCGAGATACGTTGCGTTTGGTGTTGTTATGCTTGATTAGGTTAGGAGAGAGTAGCTTTGACTTTTGTGCTACACATTG
>NW_016925550.1:0-1612 GCF_001483705.2 Eufriesea mexicana
AAATCATCAGTCCGATAACGTTCTAGCGTTCAGACAGTAGGATTTGGGCCCCGCGAGAAACTCGACCGAATCGCGTTGGGTGACAAATATGTTAAACGAGCCTTCGGAAAAGCCAGCAGATCCCGAAAGAATCGATCGGAACTGGAAGATGGAACGAACCTTCCATTGACGTATCCCACGAGGCGTTTGTCACCAGTTTTACGTCATAGCTGAGGATGCCGACTCGTGTCCTGGCCACTTTTCCGTTCCGAGGAACGCGTGGGTTCCGTCGAAACGTTAACGCCAAAAATTGCGTGGTCCGTGATATTTACCAGCGTACACTTTTCACCCTTATTTTCTGGCCGGTTCCATTAACCGTGTTACTCTCCGCTGTGACCTTCGTTCTTTCGTCGATGAGGAGCCACGGAATTTCGACCGATTTCACGAATCGTCGACGACAGACGGTAGCCGGGATTCTGGTAGCAGCCCGCAGACGGAATTCCTATCTTGCTACTCCCATCATCGGGTCGACAATGCAAAGGTTATCGACAATGGCGCACGGCCAGGAATAGCAGACGGTGCATTGTGTTTAGCAGTGTATAGGATATCCGGATAGAGGACGTCCACGAGTGCTGGGAGCTTCAGGGAGAAAAGGGGTGGCACATTCGCGGTTCCGGATCCACAGCCGTAGAACGTTTGCTTGCATCATCCCGCGGTTCCAGCCCAAATATTTCTAGCTTATGTAACCGCTAATTGCAATCAGAAAGTAGGACTTTCGTTAGCCTGATCCCGGCCACAGCGTTTGTCCACCTCGCGATGGCTGCTTTCGAGCGTGCGGTGGCATTCTAGCTTAATTTTCTGACAGGGATGCATTGGTATTCGACTCTTGGCGTGATTTAACGTGAGCTCTGGGATACGGATGTTGGTTAGAAGCGGAAATCGTTTCGATGTTTTCAGGTTTTGCGGTATTATCGCACAAGATATATTCAAAGTTTCTTATTACATGCAAAGTGCTTTTATTATTTAACTTTTCACCAGCTGGAAGAATAAAAATATTGAACACACGGTTGCATCCTTTCTCTTAGTATAATAACGAAATTTTAAAAGTGTACAATGTGTAAGTTGAAATTTAGAAATTAAAATTTATAGGGATTAATTTATTTAGATTAAAATGAAGAGGGTTTATAGGGTTGTAGAAGATTATGAGATTTAGTTTAAATAAATTATAATATTCTATAGTTATGGTTGAGATGAATTGATGGATGAGTAGAGTGACTGAGGGAAAATGTCAAATGAACTTCGTAGGTGAAATGGCATTTAAAGTTTATTTAGGGTAGAGTGGGGTGGAAGAGGTCGTTTGGTATGATGTTAACGATTTTATTAAAAATGTGCTTTAATGGCTGCTAGTAGTGGTACTACCCTTACAATAAGTATCAGTAGTAACAATATCTGGTAGACAAATAAGAATTTTACAATGTTGGTAAATTTTATGTGGTTTTAAGCATGCAAAGCATGCATACTCAATTTTACTCTCATCCTTGGCGTAAAATCAAATAACACGATACCTTCCAAGAGTCTGATCTTTCTTCAAAATAGATCAATTTTTGACAGAAGATCAGCATCTATTTATCGT
>NW_016925551.1:0-482 GCF_001483705.2 Eufriesea mexicana
CTCTTATTACGTGTGGTTAGGTTAGGATAGGCTACTTTGTCTTTTGTGATGTACACCGCTATTCGGAGGATTTCTGCGCTCAAGTGTGCTCTAATATGTCCAGGTTGGCTCTGAAGATTTCAGCAATAGCGGTCTCGGCACGTTATGTTCTGTTACACTTCGTTAGGGTAGGCTTGGTTAGGTCATGCAAGGTCAGGATATGTTTGACTTTTGTGCTATATACTGCAATGCAGTGGATTTCTGCGCTCTGCTGTGCACTGGTGTTTTCTTCTTGGCTCTGTGGAGGCCAGCAATTGTGCCCTTGCCACGTTCGGTTGTGGTATGCTACGGTCGGTTAGGTTATGTTAGGTCAGGTTATATTAGCGTATCTTCGACTTTAGTGCTGTTCACTGCAGTACAGTGGGTTTTTGAGCTCTAAGACGCTCCAGTGTGCTCCGCTTTGTTCTGGGGTGACAGCAATATTGGACTCGTCACGTTATATT
>NW_016925552.1:0-5599 GCF_001483705.2 Eufriesea mexicana
GGTTTGGGTAGCCTTGACATTTGTGATGTAACTGCGATTCTATGGATTCCTGCATTCTACTCTCCACTAATGTGTTCTGATTGGCACTGGGGAGGCCAGCATTAATGGTCTCGTCACGTTGGTTTCATTTGGGTTACGATAGGTTGTATTACGTATGGATGGGTTAAGAGATGGAAGCCTGGATTTTTGTTCTACGCACTGCTATTCTGCTGTTTTCTACTCTATACATTAAACTCCACGATGCTCTACTCGTCTCTGGGAATGCCATTATAAGTGGTCCCGTCACGTTAATTTTTTTTGTACTACCTGTTGTTGTATTACGTTTTGTCAGTGTACGAGAGGGTAGCATTGACTTTTGCGCTATATGCTGCTATTAGGTGGACTTCTGCGCTATACATTGCTCTACTATACTCTGCTCGACTTTCGGGATGCCAGAAATAGTTGCCTCGGCACGTTACGTTTAGTTATGTTGCATTTGGATTGGAGAGGTTAGGCTATGTTTGTTAAGGGTGGCATCTACTTTTGTCTTCAACACTGTCATTCGTTGGAATTTTGCTCTCCGGTGTGCTCTAGTATTTTCTGCTTTGCTATGTGGAGGCCAGCAGTAGCGGTCTCGACACGTTAGGCAGAGTTATGTTGCGTTTGGTAATGTTACGTTTGATATTGTTGGGATAGGGTAGCTTTGACTTTTGTGCTCTACACTGGCATTGGGTGGATTCCTGCGCTCTACGTTACTCTTCCATCCTCTGCACGACTCTCTGGATGACTGCAATAGCGGTTGGGGAACGTAAGGTTGAGTTAGGTTACGTTTGGGTAGGTTATCATAGGTTAAGTTCTGTTAAGATATCTTAGACTTTCGCGCTGTACACAGATATTCGGTGGTTTTCTGCCCTCCACTGCGCTGTACTCTAATCTGCTTGGCACCGGGGAGGCGTGCAATAGTTTTCGTGGCACGCTACGTTGAGCATGGCTATTTCAGGCCATGTCATGTCAGTTTGGGTTAGGTTACGGTGTCTTTGACTTTTTTGCTGTACACCGCGATTCTCTGGATTTCTGCGCTCCACAGTCCTCTAATATATTCTGCTTGGCTCTGATGAGGCTAGAAATAGTGGTGGCGGCACGTTAGGTTTTCTCTGGTCACGCTTGCAATGATTCGATTGGTTAAGTTAGGATATGATAGCTATGACATTTGTGCGATACACTGATATTCGTATAATCTCTCCATTCTACTATGCTCTAATATACCCTGCCTTGCTCTGGGGTGGCCAGAAATAGTGGCCGCGGCACGTTAGATTTTGTTGGGTTATGTTGGCATGGGTTACGTTTCGATAACTTTGATCTTTCTGCTATACACTGCCATTTTATTGACTTCTGCTCTCCATTCTCCTCCAATACGTACTGCTTGGCGATGTGGATGCCAGAAATATTGGCCTAGGCACGTTAGGTTTTGTTAGGATTCCTTTGGGTATGCTACGTTTGGTTAGGTTCGAGAGAATAAATTTGACTTTTGTGCTGTATACTGCTATTCGGTGGACTACTGCGCGATAATGTGCTCTAGAATGCTCTGCCTGGCGCTGAGGAGGCCAGCAACAGTGGTCTCTGCACGGTCGGTTGAGTTATGATACGTTTGGTTAAGTTATGTTCGTATGCTTTGGTTCGGATATCTTTGACTTTCTTGGCATGTACTGTTATAAGGTGGATTTCTGCGAGCTACTGCGCTGTACGTTACTCTGCACGACTTTGGGTGGGGGGCAGCAATAGTAGTCGCTCCACGTTAGGTTGAGTTAGGTTAGGTGTATTTGTGGCAAAATTGGTTAGGTTAGGAGAGGATAGCATAGACTTTTGTGCAATACTCTGCTTCTCCGTGGATTTCTATGCTCCACTGTTGTCTGATAAGTTCAGTTTGGCTCTGGGAGGGAAGCAATAGTGGTCCCGGCACCTTATACAGAGTTAGGCTACGTTCCTTTAGGTTAGGTTAGGTTAGGTTGGGTTAGGTTATCTTTGCCATTTGGGCTTTGCAATTCATCGCCGCGGACTTCTGTGATCCGCTGTGCTCTAGTATATTCTGCTTAGCTCTGGAGAGGAGAGGAATTGTGGTATAGGTAGTTTAGGTGGAGTTAAGTTACGTCGGTTATGCCATGTTTGGCTAGGTTATGCTACGGCTGATTTGACATTTGTGTTATACACTGCTGTTCGGTGGATTCCAGCGCTCTACAGTGATCTTATATGCTCTGCTTTGCTTTGGGGAGCCCAGAAACAGTGGCCGCTTTGCGTTATGAAGAGCTAAGTTGCGTTCGGTAAGGCTTGTTTGGGTTAGGTCAGGGTATCTTTGGCTTTTGCGCTGTGCACTAAAATGCGGTGGATTTCCGCGCTCTGCTGTGCTCTGGTATGTTCTGCTTGGCATTGTGGAAGCCAGCAATGCTGGTCTCTTCTCGTGAGCTCCAGTTAGTCTTCGTTTTGTTATGTTTGGTAATGTCAGGTGAGGTTGGGTTGTCTTTGATATTTGAGCTATTGGCTGCTCTTTGGGGGCATTTTGCGCTCTGCTGTGCTCTAGTATAATCAACTTCGCTGCGGGTAATCCGGCAATGGTGGTCCCGGCACGTTAGGCTAAGTTAGGTTGCGTTCGGTTTAATTGCGTTTTCACATCTTAGGATAGTATAGCTGTGACTTATGTCCTATACACTGCTATTCGGCATATTTATACGCTCTGTACTGCTCTTCTATACTCTGGTTGACTCTGGAGAGGCCAGTAATAGCGGTCCCGCCACATTGTTCTGATTTATGCTACGTTCGGTTATGTTTCGTTTGGTTAGTGTAGGAGAGGATAGCATTAACTTTTGTGCCGTATACAGCTATTCTGTGAACTTCTGCGCTATACCATACTCTAAGATACTCTTCTTGGCACTGTGGAGACCAGCAATAGTGGTCACGGCAAGTTAGGTTGAGTTAGGTTTCGTTTGGCTAGGCTACGTCTATACGCGTACGGTATGGATAGCTTTGACCTCCTTGCCATAGACTCATTTGGTGGATTTCTGCTCTTTACTCTACTCTACTTTGCTCTGCTCGACTCTGAGGTGGCCAGTAGTAGTGGCCGCTCTATGTTAGGTTGAGTGATGTTACGTATGGATATGTTACGCTTGGTTAGATTAGGAGAGGGTAGCTTCGACTTTTGCGCTATACAATGCTATTCGGTGGATTCCGGTACTCCACTGTGATCCGATATGTTCTGCTTTGCTCTGGAAAGACAGCAATAGACGTCTTGGAACGTTATGCTTGGTTAGGCAACGATTGTTTGGGTTGCGTTGGGTTAGTTTAGATAAGGATATTTTTTGAACATTGTGCTTTCGACAGGAACGCCGCTAATGAATGTAATCTACTGCGCTGAAATATATTCAGCTTGTCTCTGGGGAGGTCAGCAATAGCGGTATAGGGTAGTTAGGTGGAGCTCAGTTACGTTCTGTTATGCTACGTGTGGTTATGTTAGGAGAGGGCAGCGGCGACTTATGTGTTATACTCTGCTATTCGGTGGATTTCTGCACACTACTATGTTCTAATATGACCCGCTTTGCTCGGTGTAAGCTAGGAACGTTGGTCGCAGGGCACTAGGTCGAGATAGGCTATGCTCTGTTAGGTTAGGTTTGTTTGGCTTAGGATGGGATATCTCTGACCCTTGTGCTGTACACTGAAGTGCGGTGTATTCCTGCGCTCTACATTGCTCTAACATAATCTGCTCGACTCTGAGGTAGCCTGTAATAGTGGTATCGGCTCGTTGGTTGAGTTAGGCTACGTTTGGTTACGTTACGTTTGGTCAGGTTGGGCTAGGATGGCTTTGGCTTTTGTGCTATGAAATGCGCTTCAGTAGATTTCTGCGCTCTCCTCTCCTCTAATATGCTCTGCTTGGCAATGTGGAGGCCAGAAATGGTGGTCTCGCTACGTTGGGGTTTGTTAGGTTGTGTTCGGTTACACTATGTTTGGATACTGTACGAGAGAGTAGCATTGACTTTTGTGCTATACACTGCTATTCGGCGGAATTCTACGCTCTGCGCTCTCCCACTATACTCTGCTCGACTCTGGGAAGCCAGTAATAGTTGTCCCGGTCCGTTACGTTGTGTTGGGTTGAGATTGGTTACGTTACGATTGTTGGGTTAGGTTTGGATAGATTTGACTTTCTTGGTATACCCTGCTTTCCGGTGGACTCCTAATCTCTCCTGTGCTCCAGTATGTTCCGCTTTACCCTGGGGAGGCCAGCTATGGTGGTTTTGCCACTCATGGTTGGATCAGGTTACACATGGCTTGGATAGGTTCGGATAAGCTTGGTTAGTACAGCTTTGAATTTTGTGCTATACACCGCTGTCCGGTCGATACCTGTGCAATGCGTTACTCCTCTAGCGCCCGCTTGTCTCTGGGCAAGCCAGCAGTAGTCGCTTCGGCACGATACGTTGAGGTAGACAAAGTTTGGTGATATTAAACATGGTTATGTTAGGACAGTATGGCTTTGACTGTTATGCTATACACCGCTATTCGGTGCACTTCTGCACTCTGCGTTGGTCTAGTGTGCTCTGCTTTCCTCTGGCGAGGCCAGCAACAGTATCCTCGGCATGTTATGTTTAGTTAGGTTAAGTTCGGTTAGGATCGCTTATGACAGATTACGTTGGTATATCCTTGACTTTTGTGCTACACGTTAAAATGGGGTGGATTACTGAGATCGCTGTTGCTCTAGTTTATTCTAGTTGTCTGTGGGGAGGCAAACAATGGCCGCCTCGGCTCGTTAATTTGAGTTAGGCCACGTTCGGTTGTGTTACCTTTGGCTATGTTAGGGTGGGTTAGTTTTGACTTTTGTGCTATACACTGCAATTCAGTGGACTTCTGCTCTCTACTGTGTTCCAGCATGTTCTGCTTGGCTCTGTGGATGCCAGTAACAGCGGTCTCTTCACGTTAGCTTTTGA
This sequence comes from Eufriesea mexicana, assembly GCF_001483705.2. NCBI lineage: Eukaryota > Metazoa > Arthropoda > Insecta > Hymenoptera > Apidae > Eufriesea > Eufriesea mexicana. The sequence continues at coordinate 4,947 of NW_016925552.1, forward strand.
TATGTTACGTTTGGTCAGGTTACGTTAGCCTTGACTAGGTTCGAATGGCTTCGACTCTTCCGCTATTCACTGCGATCCTACGGATTTCCGCGCACTACTCTCCTCTATTATGTTCCACTTGGCTCTGCGGAGGGCAGCAATAGCTGTCGGGTTACGTTTGCGTGAGTCAGTTTGCGCTTGGTTGTGTTACGTTTGGTTAGGTTAGGATAGGATAGCTATGACTTTTGTGCTATACACTCCTATTCTGTGCATTTCTGCCATCCACATTGCCCTAATATAGTCTGCTCGACTCTGGGGTTGTCGATGACGGTGGTCTGGGCACGTTAGGCCTAGTTATGTTGCCTTTGGTTATGTTACGTCTGGTATTGTTGGGATAGAGTAGCTTCGACTTTCGTGTTATACGCAGGTGTGCACCGGATTTCTGCTCTCTAATGTACTCTAATACGTTCTGCCTAGTTCTGGGTAGGCCGGCAAGTCTGGTCCCGGCACGGAAGGTTTAATTATGTTACGCTTGGTACGGCGGGGTTGTGTTACGTTTGGTTAGCGTGGCCTCGACCTTTGTGCTATACACTGTTGTTCAGTTGATTTCTGGGCTCTGCATTGCTGTACTAGCATCTGCTAGCCTCTGGGGAGTCCAAAAATAGTGGTGGTGG
>NW_016925553.1:0-254 GCF_001483705.2 Eufriesea mexicana
GCGTGCTATGGGCATTGCAATGCTACAGAATCTGAATAGAAAATTCAATTTTATTGACATTTTCGACTCATATCGTGGTGAGTTAACTTTCTTGCGTAAATAAGGAGAAAGGATCCTATTGGCGTGCTATGTGCATTGCAATGCTACTGAATCTGAATGGAAAATTCAATTTTTTTGACATTTTTGACTAATATCGAGGTGAGCTACCTTTCTTGCATGAATAAGGAGGAAGGATTCTATTGGCGTGTTATACC
>NW_016925553.1:267-582 GCF_001483705.2 Eufriesea mexicana
ACGCTGTAGAACCCGGCTGGAAAATTCAATTTTATTGACATTTTCGATTAATATCGTGGTGCGCTACCTATCTTGCATAAATAAGGAGAAAAGATTCTATTGGCGTGCTATAGCCATTGCAATGATATAGAATGTGGTTGGAAAATTCAGTTTTATTTACATTTTGGACTAATATCGTACTGAGCTATCTCTCTTCCATAAATTGGGAGGAAAGATTCTGTTGGTATGCTATAGGCGCTGCAATGCTGTAGAATTTTGCTCGAAAAATAAATTTTCTTGACATTTTCGACTAATGTCGTGATGAGCCAACTTCCT
>NW_016925554.1:0-2403 GCF_001483705.2 Eufriesea mexicana
TTGCCGTCCTCCTCAGACCGAAGTAGAGGGTATTAGAACACAGTAGAGCGCAGAAACCCGCGGATAGGAGTGTATAGCACAAGGGTGTAAACTATCCTATCCTAATCTCCCAAACGTAACGTAGCGGAGCGTAGCATATCTCAACCAAACGTGTCGAGAGCACTATTGCCGGCCACCCCATAGCAAAGCGGAAAATACTAGGGCACAGCATAGCGCAGAAATCGACCGCATTGCAGTGTATAGCACAAAAGTGGAACATATCCTGACAGAACTTGGCCACACCTAACCCACCTTAACGTAGTGTAATTCAGCATAGTGTGACGTGACCTATATTGCAGCACCCTAGGGCCGAGCAGAGCATATTGGAGCGCACTAGGGCGCGGAAATCCACCAAATAGTAGCGTATAGCACAAAAGTCAGAGTAGCCTGTCCAAACCTAGCCAGACGTGACATATCAAAAAGTAGTCTAACCCAACCAAACCCCACGAGACCGCTGTTGCAGGCATCGAGAGGGACAACCAAAATGTACTAGAGCACAATGGAGCGCAGATATCCACCGCACTGCAGTCAATGGCACAAAGCCCGTAGATAGCCTAACCTAACCAGACACAACCTATCCTAAATAAACGTAGCGTAACTCAACATACCGTGCCGCGACCACTGTTGCGGGACTCACCAGTGCCAAGCAGAATACAGTGGAGCACAGTGGATCACAGGAACCCTCCGAATAGTAGTGTATACCACGAAAGTCGAAGCAATCCTGACCAAGCGTAACCTAATACAACCTATTCCAACGTTGTCTAACTCAACGCAACGTGCCGCGTCCATTATTGCTGGCCACCCCAGAGTCAAGCAGGACATATCAGAGCACACTGGTGCGCAGATGTCCACCGAGTAGTAGTGCATAGCACAAATTTGGGAGCTACCCTCTCCTAATATGTCAAATCTCAGCATATTCAAGAGTAACATAGCTCAACCTAACGTTCCCCAGCCACTGTAGCTGGCCTCCACAGAGTCGTGCACAACATACTAGAGGACAGTAGGGCGCATAAGTCCATAGCAACAGAGTGTATTGCACAAAAGACGTATATATCCAGACCTAACCCAAGCTAAACTAACCTACCACAACGTAGCCTACCCCAACGTAACGTGCCGTGCCCGCTACATGCCGAGCCAAGCAGAATGCAGTAGAGCGCAGTCGGGCGCATAAATCCACCGAAAAACAGTGTATAACACTAGAGTCGAAGGTACCATTACCGAAATTAACCCAACCTAAGCTAACAAAGCGTAACCTAGCTCCACCTAACGCGCCGAGCCCAATATTGCCGGAATTCGCAGGGCTAAGCGTAATATAATACAGCACAGTACAGCGCAGCAGTGCTCAGAACAGCAATATACAGCACGAAAGTCTAAGTTAACCTGACCAAGCTTAACCTAACCTAACCTAACCAAACGTGTCCTGACTCAACCTGTCGTGCCGAGACAGTGTACAGCACAAAAGTCGGGGATATACTAACCTATCCTGGCATAACCAAACCAAAAAAACGCAGCACAACCCAAAATAACCTGCAGTGACCGCTATTGATGTTCTTCGTAAAGCCATGTAGATCGTATTGGAGCGCAGCAGGTCGCAGGAATTCACCGAACAGCATTGAATGGTACAAAAGTCTAAGCTACTCTGTCCTAACATAACCAAGCTTGTCATATGCAAACGTAGCTTAAGAAAGCATAACGCGCCGAGACCACTACTGCTGGCCCACACAGAGCCAAGCAGGAAGTATTAGAGGACAGTAGAGCGCAGAAATCGGCGTATAGCAGTGTATAGCAGAGATGTCTATACTATCCAATTCTAACTTCACCAAACGCAACGCAACCAAATGTGGCATAGCTCAAACCAATGCTACGAGACTGCTATTGCTGGCCTCCCCAGAGCCAAGCAGAATATACTAGATCACAGCAGAGCGCAGAAGTCCACCTCATTGCAGTGCCGATAAGCGAAGTCAAACATATCCCACCTAGCCATTCATAACCTAACAAATCCAAGTGTAACACAAAATATCGTGACCGGACCAATACTGCTGGCCCCGCAGCGCCAAGCGGAGCATATTACAGCGCATTAGACCGCAGACGTCCACCGAACAGCAGTTTATAGCACAAGAGTCAAAGAAAGCTTTACCGAGCCAGCCTAGCCTAACCTAACGAAAGGTAACCATACTGAACCTAACGTGCCGAAACCACCATTGCTGGCCTCCATAGGTCCAAGCAGAAGGAATTAGAGAACAGTTGATCGCAGAGATCCACCCCATCGCAGTGAACACCACAACCTGACATGACATGACTTAACCTAACCTAACCAAACGTAACTTAACACAACCTGATGTGCCACGACCACTATTGCTCGCA
>NW_016925555.1:0-762 GCF_001483705.2 Eufriesea mexicana
GCCAATAGAATCTTTTCTCCATATTTATGCAATATAATTAGCTCACCACGATATGAGTCGAACAAGTCAGTAAAATTGATTCTTCCAGTCGGAGTCTATAGCACTGCAATGGCTATAGCATGCCAATAGAATCTTTCCTCCTTATTTATGCAATAAAATTAGCTCACCAAGATATTAGTCGAAGCTGCCAATAAAATTGCACTTTCCAGGCATATTCAATAGCACTGCATATGCTTTAGCACGCGAATAGCATTTTTCCTACTCATTTATGCAAGAATGTTAGCACGCATCGATATTAGTCAAAATGTCAGTAAAATTGAATTTTCCAGCCAGATTCCGGAGCATTGCAATGGCTATAGCACGCCAATAGAATCTCTCCTCCTGGTTTATGCGTGCAAGGAAGCGCTCCAAGGTATTAGTTAAAAATGTCAATAAAATTGATTTTTCCAGCCAGTTTCTACGGCATTGACGCTCCGAGGTATTAGTTAAAAATGTCAATAAAATTGATTTTTCCAGCCAGTTTCTACGGCATTGCAATGGATATAGCACTCCAGAAAGATATTTCCTCCTTATTTATGCAAGGAAGTTAGCTCACTACGATATCAGTGGAAAAGGACCATAAAATTGAGCTTTCCAGCCAGATTCTATCGCATTGCAAAGGCTATAGCACCCCAATGGAATATTTCCTGCTTATTTATTCAAGAAAGGTAGCTCACAACGATTCAACTCGAAAATGTCAGTAAAATTGAATTTTCCAGCCAG
>NW_016925556.1:0-649 GCF_001483705.2 Eufriesea mexicana
GTTTTGAGTAGACCTACCCTCTGGCAAGTAGATGGCTGCACTTGCCATAGGATTGAAGGCGTTAGGCTATCTATTCATCAAGATAGGATTATATATCTTGAATAGGCCCATTCTGTGGCAAGTAGATGGCTGTACTTGTCATTGGATTGAAGGCGTTACGCAATCTTTACACCAAGCTATAACAGGTTATAGATTTTGAATAGACCTATTCTCTGGCAAGTAGATGGCTGTACTTGCCATTGGATTGAAGGCGTTAGGCGACCTTTTGACCGAGCTATAACAGATTATAGATTTTGAATAGATCTATTTTCTGGCAAGTAGATGGCTGTACTTGCCATTGGATTGAAGGCGTTAGGCGATGTATTCACCAAGCTATAACAGACAGTAGATTTTGAATAGACGTATTCTCTGGCATGTAGATGGCTGTAATAGCTATTGGATTGAAGGCGATAGGCGATATATTCACCAAGCTATAACAGGCAATTGGTTTTGAATAGACCAATTTTCTGGCAAGTAGATGCCTGTTCTTGCCATTGAATCGAAGGCGTTAGGCGATCTATTCACCAAGCTATAATGGATTATATAATTTGAATAGACCTATTCTCTGGCAAGTAGATGACTCTACTTGCCATTGTATTGAAGGCGTTAA
>NW_016925557.1:0-983 GCF_001483705.2 Eufriesea mexicana
GACTTTTGTGCTATGCACTGCCATCCTATGCATTTCTGCGCTCTACTCTCCTCTCCTACGCTCAGCTGGGCTCTGTGGAGGGTAGCAATAATGGTCTCTGCACGTTAGGGTGAGCCTTGCTGCGATTGCTTACGCTACGTTTGGTAAAGTTAGTACAGGATAGCTCAGACTTTTGTGCTATACACTGCTGTACGGTTGATTTCTGCGCTCTACTGGCCTCTAATGTGTTCTGCTTGGCCCTGCGGAGGCCAGCGAAAGTGGCTCCGCACGTTAGCTTCAGCTAGGTTACATTTGGCTTGGCTAGGTTACGCTTGTTTCGGTTAGGATAGCCTACACTGCTTTTCGGTCGATATCTGCGCTCTGCATTGCCCTACTAGCCTCTGCTTGTCTCTGGGAGGCTAGCAATAGTGCTCGTGTCACGATAGGTATTGCAGTGCTACGTTCGTCAATGCCGAGATTGGGTGGGTTAGGATAGGGCAATCGCGACTTTAGTGCTACACACAGCTATTCGGTGGAATTTGGCGCTCTGCATTGCCCTATTATACTCCACTCGACTCGGGTGAGGCCAGTACTTGCGATCTCGGCTTGTTACTTTGAGTTAGGCCATATTAGTTTGGGTTAGGTTCGGATTGCTTTGGCTTTCGTGGTATAAACTGCTGTTCGGTGGACTTCTGCGCTCTACTGTGCTCTCATATGTTCTGGCTGGCACTGGGAAGGCAAGCAATTGTGGTGTCGGCACGTTAGGTTTAGATAGGCTGCGATAGGGTGGTTACGCTCTGATAGGTTAGAATAGGATAGCTATGTCCTTTGTGTTGTTCACTGTTACCCGGTGCATTTCTGCGCTCTACTGTGACCTAATGACCCATGCTTTGCTGTGGGAATCCTAAAAATAGTGGCCGCGGTGCGCCAGGATGTGTTATGTTACGTTTGGCTAGGTTAGGTTCGTTTGCCTTAGGTTAGCATATCTTTGACTTTCGTGCTAT
>NW_016925558.1:0-610 GCF_001483705.2 Eufriesea mexicana
CTACAGCTCGCCAATATGATCTTTCCTCCTTGTTTATGCTTGAAAGATAGCTCACCACGATATAAGTTGAAAATGTCGACAAAATTGAACTTTCCAGCCAGATTCTATAGCATTGCGGAGTCTATAGCAGGTCAATTGAATCTTTCCTCCATATTTATACAATAAAGTTGGCTCACAATGGTATTAGTCGAAAATGTCAATAAAATTGAATTTTCCAGGAAGATTCTATAGCATTGCGATGCCTATAGCACGCCAATAGAACCTTCCCTCCTTATTTGTGCAAGAAAGTGAGCTCACAGCAATATTAGCCGAAAATGTCAATGAAATTGGATTTTTCGGCCAGATTCTACAGCATTGCAATGGATATAGCACGCCAATTGAATCCGTCCTCATTATTTATGAAAGAAAGATAGCTCACCACGATATTATTGGATAATGTCAATAAAATTGAATTTCCCGTCCAGATTCTATAGCTTTGCAATGACTAGAGTACGCCAACAGAATGTTTCCTCCTTACGTACGCAAGCAAGTTAGCTCACCACGATAATAGTCGAAAATGTCAACAAAATTGAACTTTCCAGCCTGATTCTATAGCATTGCGACGGCTATA
>NW_016925559.1:0-703 GCF_001483705.2 Eufriesea mexicana
TGGATGAATGGTTGGTTGGACGGGCAGAAGAATGAATCAATGGATGGGTGGATGAACGGATGCTTGGATGGATGGGTGGTTGTATGCATGGATGTATGTATCGGTGTTTGTATGGATGTATGTATGGATGTATGTATGGGTTTTTTTAAGGATGTATTTGGTGGTTGTATGCCTGGATATATGTTTGGTTGTTTGTATGGATGTATGTATGGATGTATATATGTATGTGTGTAAGGAAGGATGGAAGGAAGGATGCATGGAGGGATAGATGGATTGGTGGATGGATGTATGGATGGAAGAATGTATGGATCGATGTATTTCTGGATGGGTGGATGTTTGGATGGATGGGTGTATGGAAGTATGGATGTATGTAAGTACGTATGTATGGATGGATGGCTGTATGGATGGGTGGAAGTGTGGATGAATTGAGGTACGGATGGGCGAATGTACGGACTTATGGATGTATGGGTTTATATATGTATGGATGTATAAATGGATGGATGTATCGAACGATGGAAGTACGAATGGATGGGTTTATGGATGCATGGACGTGTGGATGTATGGATGTATACATGGATGGGGGTATGAATGGTTAGATATTAGATATATGTATCGATGGATGTATGGATGGGTGAATGTTTGGGCGGGCGGATGTGTGGATGGACGGATGAACGGTTGTATGGATGTATGTGTAGATGTATGA
>NW_016925560.1:0-554 GCF_001483705.2 Eufriesea mexicana
AGCTGCACTGTCATAACCTAACCAAACGAAACATAACTCACCCTAACGTGCCGAGGCCACTATCGCCAAGGGCCAAGCAGGAGTCATCAGAGGGGGATATAGGGCAGAAGCCCATAGAATTGCAGTAAATAGGACAATAGTGAAAGCTACCCTACCCTAACCTAACCAAACGTAACATTGCCGAAAGTAGCCTAACAGAAATTAACATGCCGAGACCGCTACCGCTTGCATCCCAAGAGACGAGCAGGATATACTAGAGCACGGTAGGGCGCAGTAATCCACCACATTGCAGTATACAGCACAAGAGACATAGATATCATAGCCTAACCTGTCCCAAAATAACCTAACGAGACGTAGCCTAACATATCATAGCTTGCAGAGACCACTTTCGCCCACTGCCGTGTACGGCAAAAAAAAGGTCAAAGCTATCTTCTTCTAACCTTGCCAACCGTAAGCAGACCGAACGAGACGTAACCTAACCTATTGTGCTGCTACCACTTTTGCAGGCCTCCGCAGAATCGTGCAGCGTATAGTAGAGCAATGTAGAGCGCAGT
>NW_016925561.1:0-542 GCF_001483705.2 Eufriesea mexicana
TTAACATAACCTAACCTATCGTAGCCTTGCTCAACATAATTGCGGCGACCACTATTCATGGCCGACCAAGGGCCAAGCAGGATGAAGTGGAGCACTGTCGAGCACAGAAATCCACCGAAAAACAGCGTATAGCACGAAAGCCATAGCTATCCTTACCGAAATTAATCTAACTTAACATAACGAGACGTAACCTAACTCAAACTGACGTGCCAAGACAAATATTTCTGGCACACTCAGGGCCAAGCAGAATATTGTAGAGCAGAGTAGAGCGCAGAAATACTACGAATAGAAGTGTATAGCACGAAAGTCAGAGAAAACTTGAACGAGGTTAACCAAACCTAACCTAACCAACCATAACATGACTCGGCCTAAAGTGCCGAGACGAATCTAGCTGGTCTCCCAAGATCTCAGCGAAGAAAATGTTGGAGCACAGTACAGCGCAAATATCGGCCGCATTGCAGTGTACAGAGAAAAGGTCGAAGATATACTACCCAACATCGCCAATCGTAACATAACCAAACGTTACACATCTGAACATAACG
>NW_016925562.1:0-594 GCF_001483705.2 Eufriesea mexicana
TGAGTTATGTAACGTTTGTTTTCGTTAAGCTTGGATATGTTAGGAAAGGATAGCTTTGACTTTTGCGCTATACACTGCTATACGTGTATTTCTACGTTCTACTCTGCCTTAATATTTTCTGGTTTGCTCTGAGTAATCCTGCGATAGTGATCTCGGCACGTAAGGTTGAGTTACGTTGTGATTGATTAGGTCAGGTTATGTCAAGCTCGGACAGGTTATATTGGACTTTCGTGCTATACACTGCCACTGCACACGAGTAGCTCTACATTGTTCTGCTTGGAACCCGGGAGGCCAGGAATAGACGCACCACGTTATATTGAGTTTGGTTACGTATGATTGGGCTATGTTAGCTTATGTTTGGCTAGAGTGGCTTCGACTTTCGTGCTGTACACTATTATACGGCGGGTTCCTGTGATCCACGGTGCTCTACTGTATTCTGCTTGGCTATGTGTAGTCCAGCAGCAGTGGTCGCGGCACGCTATCTAGAGTTACGCTACGCTTAGTTAGGTTAGGCTAGGTCGGGTTATGATGGGATATCTTCGACTTATGTGCTATTCACTGCTATGCGGGGAGTTTCTGCGAACTGCTGTGCTC
>NW_016925563.1:0-924 GCF_001483705.2 Eufriesea mexicana
TTGGCATAAAACCTGTCAACTACTGATACTCGCTTTCCAGTCACTCGTAAGGCTGCTGAAGATCAAAGGATGCTATTCGTTCATAGCCAAGAACCTACTTGCAAACGCTCCTCAAAATTGCACACCGTCTTCGCATTTTTGCAATCAACGGAAAGCACGTTTCTGTCAACTGAAATGAAGTCATGCATGATCATACAGTCGATATAACGATGTCAATTCACGAAGAAACGCAAAAGTATTAAAGTGTCAAAGCGAAGATGGAATATCGCAGCGGGTATAATGGAGGATTCGATACCGAGTCTAATTTTCGTGGCGGTTCGGAAAAAGCGAAACACCGGGGCAGAGATCGAAGCGAGGGTCCGAGGGGCCCGATTTCCCAGAAGGAAGAATCTAAATCAGCGGAGATCGGTGGCGCAAGAAAATGGTCCGCGGGAACGGCGCACAAAGCGAGCCATCGCTGTGAAACAACGCGTCCACCTGAGGCCAGCGATCATTTCGAAGTTGTTGCATTCAATGCATAGCCAAGCGATCGGGGAAGCTTTCTTCCGCCGTCAGGATTCCTACATAATTGCATGCCGGGAACGTGGACCCTCTTTCGCTCTCCCTTTTTTCGACATTCTCCCTTTCTCTCTCCTCCGTTCGTTCCACGTTGTCCGCGTGCACACAGGCTGTCTCGAGGGCACACGGTTCCTCGAAAAGGAGGTCCGTAGGAGTGTACACCTTTTCATTTCACCGGTCTCATAGGCAGAGTATACCTGTAATAGGTGGGCTGTGCGCGGCAAACGGGGAACCGACTTCGCCCCGGCCCACGGACGCTGCATCTAATTACTATAATCGTCCCCGCTAATAATTAGATTATTTTCAATGTCTTCCAGCGCTGTCCCTCGATGCTCATTATACCCGGCCCCAAGTTATCATTATATC
>NW_016925564.1:0-584 GCF_001483705.2 Eufriesea mexicana
ATAAAATCATGCTTTCCAGCCGGATTCTATACCTTTGCTATGGCTGTAGCACGCCAATAGAATACTTTGTCCATATTTATACAAGAAGGTTAGCTGACCACGATGTTAGTAGAAAATGTCAATAAAATTGAATTTTCCGGCCAGATTCGATAGCATTGCAATAGCTACAGCACGCCAGTTAATCTTTCCTCCTTATATACCAAGAAAGCTAGGTCACCACGATATTAGTCGCAAATGTCAATAAAAATGAATTTTCCAGTCAGATTCTATAGCATTGCATTGGCTATAGCACGCCACTAGTATCTTTCCTCCTTATGAATGCACGAAAGTTAGCACACCACGATATTAGTTGAAAACGTCAATATTATTGAATTTTCCAGCCAGATTCTACTGCATTTCAATGGCTATATCACGCCATTAGTATCTATCGTCCTTATTTATGCAAGGAAGTTAGGCCACCACGATATTAGTCGAAAACGTCAAAAAAATTCAATTTTCCTGATCCTGCCAGTTTCTATAGGATTGCAGTGACTATAGTACGCCAGTAGAATCTTTCCTGCTTATATATGCAGGAAAGGTAGCTC
>NW_016925565.1:0-597 GCF_001483705.2 Eufriesea mexicana
ACCGCTATAGATGGCCTAAGTAGAGTCGAGCAGTGTATAGTAGTGTACCGGCGGTCACAGAAACGCACCGAATGGCAATGTATAAGACAAAAGTCAAAGCTACGCTGTCCTGACCTAACCACATGTAACTCAAATAAACGTAATATGACTCAACCTAACCTGCCGAGACCATAATTGCTGGTCTCCCAAGCGCAAAGCAGATCATGCTAGAGCACAGTAGAGTGCAGTAGTCCACCGAGTAGCAGTATGCAGCACAAGAGTCATAGGTAACCTATCCTAACCTAGCAAATCGTGACACTACCGAACGCAACCAAACTCAAACAAACGTGCCGCTGACACAAATGCTGCCCCCCCCCAGATACAAGCAGAAGATGTTAGAGGAGAGTAAACCGCAGAAATCCAAAGAATCGCAGCGTATAGCACAGCAGGCGAAGCTACCTTATCCTAACATAGCCAAACGTTACACAACCGAACGTAGCTGAACCCAACCTAATGTGCCGAGATAATTATTGCTTGCCTCCGCAAAGTAACGCAGAAAATACTGGAGCACGGTGGATCACAGATTTCCACTGAAATACAGTGTATACCGGGAATGCC
>NW_016925565.1:4012-5240 GCF_001483705.2 Eufriesea mexicana
CAGAGGGCAGAAAGCGATAGAATCGCGGTGCATAGCACAAGAGTTGATGATACCCTAACCTAACATAGCCAAACGTAACATAGCCGAACGCAGCTAGCTCAACCTAACGTGCCGGGTCCAATAATGCTTGCCTCTCCAAAGCCAAACAGAACATGCTAGAGCAAAGTAGAACACAGTGATCCACAGCAATGCAGTTTACAGTGCAATAGTCAAAGGTATCCTAACCGAAACTAACCAAAACCGAACGTAACCTAATTCATCCTATTGTGCCAAGACAACTATTGCTGACCTCCCCAGAGGAAAGCAGGACATATTAGAGGAGAGTAGATAGCCGACGTCCATTGGATAGCAGTGTGTAACACAAAAGTCAAAGCCATCCTAACCAACCACAACCTGATGCAGCCTGAACAGACGCAACCTACCAAAGCTTACCGTGACGCGACAACTATTGCTGGCCTCCAGAATGTAGAGCAGAGTGTTGTAGAGCCATATAGAGCGCACAAATCCACTGAATGGTTGTGTATAGAACAAAAGTCAAAGCTACCCTGTCCTAACATAACCAATCGTAACATAAGCAAACGTTACATACAAAAGGGTAACATGCCGAGACCTTAGTTGCTGCCCTCCACGGAGCCAATCAGTGCATAATACAGGAGAGCAGAGCGCTGCAGTTCATAGAGTCGCAGTGTATAGCGGAAAAGTCGAAGATATCCAAACCTAACCAGAGCTAACGTAACATAGCCAAACGCATACTGTCCCATCCTGTCGTGCCGAGACAGCTATTACTGGCACCCCAGTGGCAAGCAGAAGATACTATAGCACAGTACAGCTTAGAAATCATACGAACAGCGGCGTATAACACAAAAGCCAAAGCTCTCCTGTCCTAATCTAACCTAACGTAAAATAAGCGAAAGTAACGTAAACCAAACTGACGTGCGACGGCCGCTATTGCTGGCCTCACGAGAGCTGCGCAGAGTATAGCAACGCAATGTAGAACGCTGAAGTAGTAGGAAGGGCAGTGCATAGCTCAACAGTCAAAGCTGCTCTAGCAAAACATAGCCAAACCTGACCTTGCCAAACGAAACGTGACACAACCTATCGTGCCGAGAGCACTATACCTGGCGTTCATGGAGACAAGCACGGTGTGATAGCGCACATGAGAGCGCAGAAGTCCACAGTACAACAGTTTATAGCACAAAAGTCAAAGCCACACTAACGTGACATAATG
>NW_016925566.1:0-537 GCF_001483705.2 Eufriesea mexicana
AGGTCGTGCGGGTTTGTTTGTGTTAGGTTAGGGTCGGCTTTGTTAGCGTAGGCTAAGTTTGGTACGGATGGCTTCGGAGTATGCCCTATACTCTGCTATTCGGTGGACACCTGCGCTCTACTGTGCTCTAGTATATTCTGCTTGGCTACGGAGGGACCAGCAGTATTGCGTTCGGCAGGATAGGCCGAGGTCGGTTGCGTTTGGTTATGTTACGTTTGGTTAAGATAGGAGAGCGTAGCGTGGGCTTTTGTGCTGTACACTGCATATCGGTTGGTTTCTGAAATCTAGATTGCTCTTCTGTACTCTGCTCAACTCTCGGGAGGCCAGCAATTGTGGTCACGGGACGTTAGGGTGAGTTAGAATACGCGTGGCTGGAATAGGTTACGCTGCGTTAGGTTAGGATAGCTTTGACTTGTATGCTACGCACCGCTATTCTATGGACTTCAGCGCTATACTGTGCGCTATCACACTTTGCTTGTGCCTGGGGACGCTAGGAATAGTGGTCGCGGCAAGATAGGTTGAATTATATTACGTTGG
>NW_016925567.1:0-2321 GCF_001483705.2 Eufriesea mexicana
CTATGTTAGGAGCTAATAGCTCTGACTTTTGTGCTATACACTGCTGTGCTGCGGATATCAGCGCTCAACAGTCCTCTAGTGTGTTCGGCTTGGCACTGCGAAGCCGAGCAATAGTGGATTTGGCACTTTACGTTGTGTTATGTTCCGTTAGGTTAGATCACGATAAGCAAAGTTTGCTAAGGATAGCTTTTACTTTTGTGTTGTGCACTGCACTTCGGAGGATTTCTGCACTCTATTGTGTTCTAGAATGAGCTGCTTGCCGCAGTGAAGGGCAGCAATAGCGGTCTCAGCACGTTATGCTTAGTTAGATTACGTTTGGTAAGTTTAGGATAGGACAGTTGTGACACTTGTGCTATACACTGCTCCTCGGTGGATTTCTGCGCACTAATACGCTCTGCGTGGCTCTGGGGAGGGCAGCAATAGTAGCCTCAGCACGTTATGTTGAGTTAAGTTACGTTTGGCTATGTTACGTTTCTATAGGTTAGGAGGGGATGGCATTGACCTTTGTGCTATACGCTCCAATGCAGTGCGTTAGTATCCCCTACTGTGCTCTAGTATACTATGCTTGGCGAATGGGTGGCAAGCAATGCCGGCCTCGGCAGGTTGGGTTGTGTTAAGCAACGCTCGGTTGTGTTATGTTTGCACAAGTTAGCATAGGATAGCTTCGACTATTGTGCTATGCACTGCGATTCTATGCATTTCTGCGCTGTACTCTCCACTAGTATGTCCTACTCGGCTCTGAAGGGGACAGCAATAGTAGTCCCGGCACGTTAGGGTGAGTTAGGAAACGCTCTGTTACGCTATGTTTGGTCAGGATAGAAAGGATAGCTTTGACTTTTGTGCTGTACACAGCTGTACGTTCGATTCCTGTGCTCTACTGTGTTCCCATATGTCCTGCTTGTCCCTGGGGAGGCCAGAAATTGTGGTATCCGCTCACAGTACAGTGGAGAAATGGACCTTATATCAGCGTATGGCACAAAAGTCACAGAAACCCTCTCCAAACCATACCCAACCAGGCCTAACCAAACGTCGAATAGCTAATCATAACGAGCCAAAACCTCTATTGCTGCACTCCCCTGAGCCAAGCAGAGCATACTAGTGCACAGATGAGCGCAGAAATCCACCGGACAGCAGTGTGCAGCGCAAAAGCCAAAGCCATCCTAACCTAAGTCTACGTAACATATCACAACCTATCTTGCCGCGACTGCAAATGCTGGCCTCCCCAGAGTCGAGTAGAGAATGTTAGAGTAGCGAGGAGCGCAGAAATCCTCCGAATAGCCGTGTATAGCACAAAAGTAAAAGTAATCCAATACTATGCTAACCAAACCTTCCACTCTCAAACTTAACGTAACACAACCTAACTTGACGCGGCCACAATTTCTGCCCACCACAGAGCAAAGCAAGGGATATCAGAGCACAGGAGTGCGGAGATATCCACCGAACATCAGTGTATAGTACAAGAGCCATAGACACCGTAGACTAGTCTAACGAATCGGAACATTACCATACGTAACCGAACAGAACCTTACGTACCGCAACCGCTATTGCTGTCCTAGTCAGAGCCAAGCGGAAGATATTAGACGAGAGTAGAGCGCAGAATTCCATAGAATCGCGGTGTGCAGCAGTAAAGTCGAGGACACTCAAACCTAACCCAAACCAACGTAACCTGTCCTGACACAGCCATACTCAATATAACGTGCCGCGGCCACTATAGCTGGCCTCGCCAGTGCCAAGCAGATTAGAGTAGAGCACAGTAGAGGACAGGTAGCCGCCGAAATGCTGTGTCTACCTCGAAGGTCAAGGATATCCTAACCAAAGCGAACATAACCATACCTGACCGAACGTAACATAACACAGCCTTACGTGCCAGGACCACTATTGCTGGCATCCCGAGAGTCGAGCGGCATGTGGTTTAGCAATGCAGCGCAAAAGTCTAAGCTACTCTATCCCAGCCATGCCAAACGTAACATAACCGAACGCAACATATCTATGCCTAACTTGTCGCGAACACTACTACTGGCCACCCCACAGCAAAGCAGAAGACACTGGAACAATGCAGAGTGCAGAAATATAACAAATGGCATTGTAAAGGACAAAAGCCAAAGACGTCGTAACAAAACCGAACCTAACCTTACCTAACCGTACGTAATGTAACAGAACCTATCGTACCACGGCAGCCATTGCTGGCATCCCCGGCGTCGAGTAGAATATAGTAAAGTCGCGAAGAGCACAGAAATCCTCCGAATAGCAGTGTGTAGCGCAAAAGTCAAAGGCATCCTAACCAAACTTAACCAAACCTAACCTTGCCAAGAGTAACACAT
>NW_016925567.1:2482-3052 GCF_001483705.2 Eufriesea mexicana
CCCAGGCTAACATACCCTAACCGAACGTGGCGTAACTCAACCTTACGTGCCGAGACAACTGTTACTGACATCCCCATAGTCGGGCAGGGTATAGTAGAGCAATATTGAGCGTAGCAATCCACCAAATTGCGGTGTATAGCACAAGGGTCAAAACTGTCCCATCCTGACCTAACCAATCGTAACATGGTCAAACGAAACATAACCCAACCTAACGTGACGCGACCACTATTGCTGGCCGCCCTAGAGCCAAACAGAACACATTAGAGCACAGTGGAGTGCAGAAGTCCACCGAGCAACAGTTTATACCGCGAAGGACAAAGCTATCCAAACTACCCCAAGCTTATGTAACATAACCGAACGTAGCCTAACTCAACCTAACGAGCCCAGACCTCTGTTACCGGCCTCCCCATAGACGAGCAGAGCGTAGTAGAGCAATGTGGAGCGCAGAAATCCACCGGATGTCTGTGTATATCACAAAAATCAAAGCAAATCCCTGACATTTACGATATGATCAGCAATGCTGTTGACTCCTGATGTCTACCGTGCCCTAGTATATTCTGCTTGGCACTG
>NW_016925568.1:0-243 GCF_001483705.2 Eufriesea mexicana
GCGATCTAATCACCAAGCTATGGCAGCTTGTAGACTTTGAATATACTTATTCTCCGGCAAGTAAATGGATGTGCTTGCCATTGGATTGAAGGCGTTAGGCGATCTATTCACCAAGCTATAAGAGGTTATAGATATTGAATAGACCTATTTTCTGGCAAGTAGAAGTCTGTACTTGCCATTGGATTGAAGGCGTTGTGCGACCTATTCACTAAGCTATAAGAGGTTATAGATTTTGAATAGACT
>NW_016925569.1:0-591 GCF_001483705.2 Eufriesea mexicana
ACACGCTGCCACTCAATGGACCTCTGCACTCTGCTGTGCGCTATCGCACACGGCTTGTGCCTGCGGACGACAAGTAGTGGTCGCGGCAAGTTAGGTTGTGTTACGTTCTGTTCGTTTAGGCTAGGTTCCGTTAGGTATGTTTGGGATAGCTTCGACTTCTTTGTTATACACTGCTGTTCGGTCGATTTCAGCGTCCAACATTGCTTCGCTATGCTCTGTTTGGCTCTAGTGATGGCAGCAGGTGCGGTCGTGGATACCAGGTTGAGTTAGGTTTCGTTTGGCTATGCTCCGTATTTTCAGGTTGGGAGAGGATATCTTTGACTTTTGTGCTATACGCCGCTGTTCGGTGTATTTCTGAGACCTACTAAAAAAAAATACAATACGATCTGCTTGTCCATGGCGATGCCGGAAATAGTGGTCTCGGCACGTTAGGTTGGGCTACGATACGTTTGGTCATGTTAGGCTAAGCTAGGTTCGGTTAGAGTTGCTTTGACTTTCGCGCTCTACACAGATATTCGATGGATATCCGCCCTGGACTGTGCTCTACAGTAATCTGCTAGACCCTGGAGAGGCCAGCAGTATTGTCCGCGG
>NW_016925570.1:0-1185 GCF_001483705.2 Eufriesea mexicana
CATCCATACATCCATGCATACCCCCATACACTCATCCATACTTACATCCGTACATACATCCGTAAATGCATCCATACATTCATCCATGCATGCAGCCATCCATACATCCATCCACTCATACATCAATCCATTCATACAGCCATACAGATATACATCCATACATCCATACATCCGTACATGCATGCATTCGTACATCCATACATTCGTACATCCATACATCCATACATCCATACATCCATACAGCCATACATCCATCCACCCATCCATACATCCATTCATCCGTACATCCATACTTTCGTACATCTATACGTCCATTCATCCATACATCCATACATGCATACATCCATACATTCTTACATCCATACATTCATACATACGTACATCCATACATGCATGCATCCATACATCCATACATCCATACATACATCCATACATCCATGCATACATCCATGCATACCTCCATACATTCATCCATACATGCATCCGTACATCCATAACGCAAATACGGTCATACATTCATACATCCACGCATACAAACGTCCATACATTAATACAACCATCCATCCATACATCCATCCATCCATACATCCATCCACCCTTACATCCATACATCCACACATCCATTCATCCATAACGCAAATACGGCCATACAATCATACATCCACGCATACAAACGTCCATACATTAATACAACCATCCATCCACACATCCATACATCCATACATCCATCCATCCATACATCCATCCATTCATACATCCATCCATCCATACATCCATCCACTCATACATCCACAAATACATCCATCCATGCACTCATTCATCCATACATACATCCATACATACGTCCATACATACATCCATACATCCATGCATTCACCCATCCATACATCCACCCATCCATACACACATCGAACCATACATCGATCCATCCATACATGCATCAATACAGACATCTATACATACATCCATACATACAACAATACATTCATCCTTTCATACATCCATACGTCCATACATCCATACATCCGTACATGCATAAATCCACACATTCTTACATCCATACATTCATACATACGTACATCCAAACATGCATACGTACATGCATCCATACATCCATACATGCATCCATACATCCATGCATACATCCATGCAAACATCCATACATTCATCCATACAAGCATCCAT
>NW_016925571.1:0-200 GCF_001483705.2 Eufriesea mexicana
GCGCTCCACTCTCCTCTAATATGTTCTGCTCGGTGATGGGGAGGGCAGCAATAATGGTCGCTGAAGGTTAGGATGATTTATATTACGTTTGGTTAGGTCAGGTTGCGTTGGGTTACCCTGCCTGTTTCCGGAGACGGCAAGAATGGTGTTTGCGGCACGCAACGTTGAGTTATGCTGCGTTTGGTTTTGTACGGCTTGGT
>NW_016925572.1:0-531 GCF_001483705.2 Eufriesea mexicana
AGCGCAGAAATCCACCGCATTGCAGCTTATAGCACAGAAGTCGAAGATATACTAACATAAACTTACCCAACCCATCCTAACCTAACGGAACCTGTCTCATCATAAGGTGCTGAGACCACAACTGCTGGCT
The DNA here is from genome assembly GCF_001483705.2 of Eufriesea mexicana. Classification (NCBI taxonomy): domain Eukaryota; kingdom Metazoa; phylum Arthropoda; class Insecta; order Hymenoptera; family Apidae; genus Eufriesea; species Eufriesea mexicana. Next base: position 131 of record NW_016925572.1, read on the forward strand.
TCCCCAGATCCAAGCAGAACACCCTAGCGCAAAGTAGAGCGCATCAATGCTCCTAGTAACGGTGTGTGTCAAAGAAGTCGAAGCTATCATGTTCTAACATAGGATAGGTAGTCCAGCGGTAGTGGCCGCGGCTCGAGGCTCAGTTAGGTTAAGCTTGGCTATGCTACGATTGTTTAGGTTTGGGTAGAGTAGCTTTGACTTTTGCGCTATGCACTACTATTAGGTGATCTCCTGCGCTCTACTCTGCTCTAGTGTGTTCTGCCTGGTTCTGTGCATGGCAGCAAGCGTTAGGATATCTTAAACTGTGTATGGTTACGCTACCTTAGTTAAGGTTAGGATGGGATAACTTTCACTCTTACGATGTACACTGATTTTCTAATATCTAACATTCTCCGCTTTGC
>NW_016925573.1:0-514 GCF_001483705.2 Eufriesea mexicana
GGGGGGAGGGGGCAGCAATAGTGTTCTCGGCAATTTGGTTTGGGTTATACTGTGTTCGGTCAGCTTGGTTAGGTTAGTATAGGGCAGCTCTGACTTTCATGATATTCACTGCTATTTGGATGGTTTCTGCGCTTTACTGTGCTCTAATATACACTGCTTGCCTCTGGCGAGGATAGCATCTGTGGTATTTGCACGTTGCGTTGTGTTAATTTACACTTGGTTGTGCTTCGATTGGATACGTTAGGCCAGGATAGCTCTTACTTTTGTCCTACACACCGCTATTCGCTCGACTCCTGCGCTCTACTGCGATCTAATAATCTCTGCTTTGCTCTGGGGAGGACAGAAGCAGTGGCTCTGGCGCGTTAGTTTGATTTATACTACGTTCGTTTGGGTTAGGTTTGTTTGGGTTTGGCCTGGAGATAATTGACTTTTTGTTATACGCGGCCACCGCATGGACTTCTGCGCCTTCCCCTCCTCTAATATGTCCTGCTTTCCTCTGGGGAGGTCAGCAATA
>NW_016925574.1:0-5076 GCF_001483705.2 Eufriesea mexicana
AGTAGTGCACAGCAGGTCACAAGTACCCAACGGAAAATAGTGTACAGCATGAAGTCGCAGGCAGCCTAACCAAACGTAACCAAGTTTAACCGAACCGAACGTAGCGTAACTCGACTTAACGTGCCTCGACCACCATTGCTGGCCTCCCCAGTGACGAGCGGAGCATAGCAGAGCAATGCAGAGAGCGCAGATCCTCAGTACAGCAGTGTACAGCACAAAAGTCAAAGAAATCCTAACCAAGCCTCCCCAACCTAATCCAACGAGCCGTAACATAACTCAAACTAACGTGCAGGGACTACCATTACTCGCTGCCCCAGAGCCAAGCAGAACATATTAGAGCCCAGTAGAGCGCAGAATTCCACCTACTAGCAGCGTATGGCGCAAAAGTCTAAGCTATTCTATCCCAACCTAACCAAACGTAACTAAAGCTATCGTAGCTAAGTGCAACCCATGCAACCCCAGATGCCAAGACCTCTACTGCTGGCCTTCATAGAGCCAAGCAGAATATACAACAGCGCAGTAGAGTGCAGAAATCCACCGAATAGTAGTGTATGTTACAAAAGTCGAGGGTACCCCGACATATCCTGGCCAAACCTAGCCTAACCAAACGTAGCATAAGTGACCATAAAGCCACGAACACTGCTGCTGGCGTCCCCAGAGCGAAGCAGAATATAGTAGAGAAATGTAGAGCGCTGAATTCCACCGATTGTCAGTGTATAGCACAAAAGCCAAAGAAATCCAACCGAACCATCCTAACCTAACCTGATGGAACGTAACGTAACTGAACCTAACTTGCCGAGACCGCTATTACTGGCCACCGCAGAGCCAAGCAGAGCATATTATAGCACATGAGAGCGCAGAAATCCACCGCATTGCAGTGTAAGGCACAGGAGTCGAAAATAACCTAGCCTGACCTGTCCTAACCTGACCAAAGCAATCGTAGCATAGCTCAACGTAACGTGCCGCTACCACTGCTTCCGGCCTCCCCTGAGCCAAGCAGAATATAGTACAGCACCGTGGATCTCAGGAATCCGCCCAAAACAGTGTATGTCACGAAAGCCAACGCTATCGTGGCCAAACTAAGCACTACATAACCTTTTCGAACGTAACCTAAGTCATCTTAGCGTGCCACGAACACAATTGCTCGCCTCCATGGTGACAAGCAGAGTACTGTAGAGCAATGTAGAGCGTTGTAACCCACTGCAATTCTGTGAATAGCACAAAAGTCGATGACGACCTAACCAAGCCTGACCCAACCTAACCTAAACAAACGTAACATTACACACACATCGTGTCGAGACCACTATTGCAGGCCTCCCCAGAGCGAAACAGAAGATATTATAAAATTGTAGAGCGCAGAAATCCGCGGATAGCGGTTTATAGCACAAATGTCAGAACTATAATATTTTAAACTCAGCACACGTAACATAACCGAACGTGGCACAGCTAAACCTAACGTGCCGTGACCGTCACAATGCCGAGGGTTCCGCAGAGCCATGCAGAATATACTACAGGACTGCAGAGCGCAGAAATCCACCGCATTGTAGTGCATAGCACAAAAGTCAATGATATCCTAACCTAGCGTGACGAACCCTAGCCTAACAAAATGTGGTATAACTCAACACAACGTGACGTGACCGCTATTGATGGCCTCCGCAGAGCCAAGCAAATCATATGACAGCACATTAAGGCGCAGGAATCTACCGAATAGCAGTATAAAGCACGAAAGCCAAAGAAATCCTAACCAAACCTTCCTAACCGGCCCTTACGAAACGTAACATGACACAACCTAACGAGCCGAGACCACTATTACTGGCCACCCAAGAGCCAAACCGTACATATTAGCGCGCAGCATAGCGCAGATATCCAACGAGTAGCAGTGAGTGGCACAAAAGTCTAAGCTATTCTGCCCAAACATAGCCAAACTTGTCATATACAAATGTAGCCTAACTAAACCTAACGCGCCGGGACCCATATTGCTGGCCGCGCCAGAGCAAGGCAGAAAATATTAGAACACGGTAGAGCGCAGACATCTGCGTATAGCAGTGTATAGCACAAAAGTCTAAACTATCCTATCCTACCCTCACGAGACGCAACATAACCAATCGTAGCACGACTCATCCTAACGTGCCGACACCAGTATTGCTGACATCCCCAGGGCCAAGCAGAATACATTAGAGCGCAGCAGAGCGGAGAGATCCACCGAACAGCAGTGTATAGCATGAAAGTCGCAGCTATCCTCATCGGACTTAACCCAACCTAAGCTAACCAGACGTGACATAACTCAAACTAACGTGCCGAGAACAATATTGCTGACATTCGCAGGGCTAAGCAGAATATAGAAGAGCACTGTATAGCGCAGGAACCCTCCGAATAGCAGTGTATAGTACGAAAGTCAAAGCTATACTAACCGAAATTAACCTAACCTAATCAAACCAAACGTGACCTAACTCAATGTAACGAGCCACGACCACCACTGCTCGCATCCGCATAGTCGAGCGGAGTATAGTAGAGCAATGTAGGACGCAGAAATCCACCGGGTAGCAGTGTATGGCATAAAAGTCAATGTTGTCCTATCCTAACCTAACCAAACGTAAGATGAATAAACGCAAACAAACCCAATGTAACGTGCATATACTACTACTGCTGTCCTCCCCATCGCCAGATAGAACTTATTAGAGAAGTGTGGAGCGCGCAATCCTATATAAAGGCAGTCTATGGCACAGAAGTCGAAGCGATCCTCTCCAAACCTAACCAAACGTAGCATAGCCAAATGTAACCTAACTCAAATTAACTTGCAGCGACCACTGCTCCTGGCCTCCCCATGGCCGTGCAGAGTATGATAGAGCACAGTCGAGCACAGAAATCCACCGAAGATCGGTGTAAGCCAAGAAAGTCGAAGCTATCCAGACCTAACCCAAAGGAATTAAACCTAACAAAACGTAACCAAGCTCTGCCTAGCGAGCAGCGACCACCGTTGATAGACTCCCCAGAGCCAAGCGGAGCATATTAGGGCACAGTATATCGCAGAAGTTTAGCGAAAAGCAGTATAAAGCACAAAAGTCTATGCTATCCTCTCCTACCCTATCCAAATGCAACATAAACAACCGTAGCCAAAATCAAGCTAACCTGCAGGGACCGCGGCTACAGTCCACCCTCTGGAGTCGAGCAGAGTATAGTAGAGCAATGCAGAGCGAAGAAATCGAGCGAATAGCAGTATATAGCCCAAAAGTCGAAGCTGCCATATCCTAACCTATCCAAGCGAATTAAAACCAAACGTAGCTTAACTTAACTTAAAGTGCCGAGACCACTATTACAGGAAGCCCAAGAGCCAAGCAGAATGCGCTAGAGCACAGTAGAGCCTAGAAATCCGCAGAATAGCAGTGTTGGCACAGAAGTCAAGGATATCCTAGCCTAACCCAACATAACCTACTCTAACCAAACGCACTCTAACACATCCTAACGTGTCGCGAACACGGTTTCTGTCCTCCCCAGGGCAAAGCGGAGCATATTAGGTCGTGGCAGAGCGCAGAATTGTAGCGATGAGCAGAGCATAGCGCAAAAGTGAAAGCTGCTCGGTCCCAACATAACCAAACATAACATAACCACACGTAACATAACTCCACCTAGACTGCCTAGACCACTATTGGTGAACTCAGCAGAGCCAACCAGTTTGTACTAGGGCACAGTAGCGCTCCGAAACCCGCCGCACTGAAGTGTAAAGCACAAAAGTAGAAGACACACTGGCCTAACCTGACCTAACGTAATCTAACTGAACGTAGCCTGACTCAACATAACTTGCCGTTTCCACAGTTTCTGACTTTCCCAGAGTCAAGCTGAACGTATTAGGGCAGAGTAGATCGCAGAAATCAGCCAAATAGCCGTGTTTAGCACAAAAGTAGAAGCAACCCACTCCGAACGTATCCGATAGTAACATTACCGAACGAAGCATAACTCAGCATAACGAGACGCGACCACTAATGCACGACGCCCCAGGACCATGCAGAATACGGTGGAGCACAGTGGCGCGCAGAAGTCCACAGGATAGCAGTGTTTAACACGAATGTCAAAGCTATCCTGACTTATAACGAACATAACATAAGATGACACACCGTAGCCTAACTCCAACTAACGTGCAGAGAACACTATTACGGCCCACCCGGAAGACGAGTAGGGTATGGTAGAGCAATGTAGAGCGCAGAAATCCACCGCATTTCAGTGTACAGCACAAAAGTCAAGGATATCATATCCTAACCAAAACGAGCATAACATAACAAAACGCAGCCTAACACAGCCTATCGCGCCGAGACCACTGCCACTGGCCTCCGCAGAGCCAAGCAGAATATACTAGAGCACGATAGAGCGCAGCAAGCCACCGTACTGCAGTGTGCAGCACAAAAGTCAAAGATATCCTAACCTAACCTGTCCTATCCTAGCCAAGCCAAGCGGAACGTAACTAATCACGACACGCCGTGAATAACATTGCTGGCTTGCCCAGGGTCATGCAGGGCATATTACAGAAACGTATAGCGCCGAAATCCACCATATAGCGGTGTATAACACAAAAGTCACAGCACCCCCATCATAACCTAACCAATCGTAACATAACCAAACGTTTTCCGTCTCAACCTGATGCGTCGAAGGCGCTGTTGCTGCCCACCTCAGAGCCTAGCAGAACATGTTAGACGAGAGAAGGGCGCAGAAATCCATAGCACCGCAGTTTACAGAAGAAATGTGAAAGATATCCAAAGCATAACCCAAACTAACGTAACCTAACCTAACGTAGCCAAGCTTAACGTAACCTGCCTCCACCACTATTTCCGGCCTCCCCATGGTCTAGCAGATTAGAATAGTGCACAGTGGAGGGCAGCAATTCACCCAATTTCTATGTATAGCACGAAGGACTAAGGTACCCTAACAAAACGAATCCTAACCCAACCTATCAAAACGTAACATAACCCAAGCTAACGTGCCACGCCCACAGTTGCTCGCATCCCGAGAGTCGAGCAGAGTATACTAGAGCAATGTAGAGCGCAGAAATCCACCGAATAGCTGTGTATAGCAGAAAGTCATGGT
>NW_016925575.1:0-298 GCF_001483705.2 Eufriesea mexicana
CACCACGATATTAGTAGAAAATGACGATAAAATAGAATTTTCCAGCACGGTTCTATAGCATTGCAATGGCTATAGCATGCCGACAGTATCTTTCCGCCTTGTTTATGCAAGAAAGAGAGCTGACCACCGTACTAATCGAAAAGGGCAATAAAATTGAACTTTACAACCAGATTCTATAACAATGCAATGGCAATAGCACGCCAATAGTATCGTTCCTCCTTATTTATGCAAGGAAGTTGGCTCACCACGATATTAGTCGATAATGCCAATAAAATTGTATTTTCCAGCAAGTTTCTAT
>NW_016925575.1:337-1609 GCF_001483705.2 Eufriesea mexicana
TCCTGATTTATGGAAGAAAGTTAGCTCACCACCATATTAGTCGAAAATGTCAATAAAATTGAATTTTCCATCCAGATTCTATAGCAATGCAATGGCTATAGTTCGCCGATAGAATCCACCCTGCTTATTTAGGTAAGAAGGATATCTCACCACTTTAATAGTCGAAACTGTCAGTAATATTGAACTTTCCAGCCAGATTCTATAGCATTGCATAGCCTATAGCACGACAAAAGGATCTTTCCTCCTTATTTATGCTAGAAAGTTAACTCACCACGATATTATCCGAAAATGTCTATAAAATTGAATTTTCCATCCAGATTCTGTAGCATTGCAGCGGCTATAACTCGCCAATAGAATGTACATTGCCTATTTAGTCATGAAAGATATCTCAACACGATAATAGTCGAAACTGTCAATAATATTGAACTTTCCAGCCAGATTCTATAGCAGTGCAAAGCCTATAGCACGCCAATAGAATCTTTCCTTGTTATTTAGGAGAGAATGTTAGCTTTCCTCGATATTAGTCCAAAATGTAAATAAAATTGAATTTTCCAGCACGATTCTATAGCATTGCAATGCCTATAGTATGCCAACCGAATCTTTCCTCCTGATATATGGAAGAAAGTCAGCTCACCACCATATTAGTCCAAAATGTCAACAAAATTGATTTTTCCCACCAGATTCTTTGGCAAATGGCTATAACGCTCCAGAAGGATCTTTCCTCCTTACTTAGGGAAGGAAGATAACTCACCACGATATTAGTAGAAAATGACAATAAAATAGAATTTTCCAGCATGGTTCTATAGCATTGCAATGCCTATAGCATGCCAACAGTATCTTACCGCCTTGTTTATGCAAGAAAGTGAGCTGACCACCGTACTAATCGAAAATGTCAATAAAATTGAACCTTACAACCAGATTCTATAACAATGCAAAGGCAATAGCACGACAATAGGATCTTTCCTTCTTATTTATGCGTGAAAGTTAACTCACTACGATATTAGCCGAAAATGTCAATAAAATTGAATTTTCCATCCAGATTCTGTAGCATTGCAGCTGCTATAGCTCGCCAATAGAATGTACCCTGCCTATTTAGCCAAGAAAGATATCTCACCACGATAATAGTCGAAACTGTCAATAATATTGAACTTTCCAGCCAGACTCTATAGCAGTGCAAAGCCTATAGCACGCCAATAGGATCTTTCCTTGTTATTTATGCGAGAAAGTTAGCTTTCCTCGATATTAGTCAAAAATGTCAATAAAATTGAATTT
>NW_016925576.1:0-649 GCF_001483705.2 Eufriesea mexicana
AATTACATTTTCCAGCCAGATTCAGTAGCATTGCAAAGGCAATAGCTCGCCAGTAGAATCTTTCCAACGTACATATGGATGAAAGTTAGGTCACCACGATATTAGTCGAAAATGACAATAAAATTGAATTTTCCATCCAGAAACTATAGAATTGCAATGGCTATAGCTGGCCAAAAGAATCTTTCCTCCTTATTTATCCACGAAAGCTACCTCACCGCGATATTAGCCGAAAATGTCAACAAAATTGAATTTAGCAGCCAGATTCCATAGCACTGCAATGGCTATAGCGTGCCAATAGAATCTCTCCTCCTTATTTATTCAGGGATGTCAGCTCACCACGTTATTAGACGAAAGTGCCAATAAAACTGAATTCTCCATCCAGATACTATAGAATTGCCATGGCCATAGCTGGCCAATAGATTCTTTCCGCCGTATTTATGCAAGAAAGTTACCTCACCACGATATTATTCGATGTCAATAAAGTTGCATTTTCGAGGCAGATTCTACAGCATTGTAATGGCTATAGCACGCCAATAGAATCTTTCCTCCTTATTTATGCAAGAAGGTTACCACACTACGATATTAGTCGAAATTGTTAATGAAATTCAATTTTCGAGCCAGATTCTATAGCACTGCAATGGGTACAGCG
>NW_016925577.1:0-566 GCF_001483705.2 Eufriesea mexicana
TGTATGGGTGTGTGGATGGCTGGATGTATGAGTGGATGGGTGTATGGGTGGATGGATGTATGGGTGTTCGTATGGATGTATGGAAGGATGTACGTATGGTTGTATGGATGTATAGATGTATGGATTTATGGATGTGTGGATGTAGGAACGTGTGGATGGATGGATGTATAGATGGATAGATGTATGGATCGATGGATGTATGGATGGGTGCTAGTATGGATGGATGGATGGATGGATTTATGGATGTGTGTATCTATGAATGTATGGATGGGTGGGTGTATGGATGTATGGATGTATGGAAGGATCGGTGTATGGATGGATGGATGTATGGATTGATGGCCGCATGGATGGATGTATGTAGGGATGGATTTAGGTATGGAAAGTCGGATGTACGGACGAATGGATGTACGGAAGATTGGATGCGCGGATGGATTAATGTATGGATGTATGTGTGGATGGACGTATGGATGTAGGAATGTATGGATGCACTGATGTATGGATGTATGAATGGATGGACGGATGTATGGATGTATGGATGTATGGATGTATGGATGTATGGATCTACG
>NW_016925578.1:0-864 GCF_001483705.2 Eufriesea mexicana
ACTTCGGCGCTCAACCGTGCTCTAGTATGTCCTGATTGGTTCTGCGGTGGCCAGCAATAGTTGCCGCCGCACGTTAGTTTGTGTTGTGTCACGATCGTTTATGGTTCGGTTGTATACGTTAGGAGAGGATAGCCCTGATTTTTCTGCTATAGTCTGCTATTATGTAAATTCCTGCAACATAGAGTTCTCTAATGCTTTCAGCTTGGCTCCGTGACGGCCATAAATAGTAGCCTCATTACGTTAAGTTGTGTCAGGAAACGTTCCGTTATGTTGGGATTTGCTAAGTTTGGACGTGGATAGCTTTATCATTTGTGTTGTATATTGCGAACCGGGGGATTTTTGCGCTCTAGTGTGCTCTAGCATGTCCTGCTTGGCTCTGCGGAGGGCAGCAATAACGGTATCGTCACGTTAGGTTGAGAAATGCTCTGTTCGGATATGTATCGTTGGTTTGGGTTGGGCTGTGGCTGCTTTGACTTTTCTGAAATACACTGCGATTCTACGGATTTCTGCGTTGTACACTCAACTAACGCACCCTACTTGCTTCTGTGGTGCCCAGTAATAGAGGTCGCGGCACGATAGGCAGTGCTAGGATACGTTTGGTTGTGTACCGATTTTATATGTTAGGAGAGGATAGCTTCGACCGCAGTGCTATAGCCTGCTATTGGGTGGTTTTCTGCGCAGTACAGTGCCCTAATGCTTTCGGCTTTTCTCTGCGAAGGACAGCGACAGCGGTCTCTGCACGTTACGTTGAGTACTGAGTCATGCTACGCCCGGTAAGTTGGGTTAGGCTATGTTTGGACTGGATAGCCTCAACTTATGAGCTGTACACTGCTATTGGGGGGAATTGTGCGAAGTACTGTGCTC
>NW_016925579.1:0-689 GCF_001483705.2 Eufriesea mexicana
AACGTCAATAAAATTGGGCTTTCCAGACAGACTCTATAGCATTGCATTGGCTATAGCACGCCAAAAGGATATTTCTTCCTTATTTATACAAGAAAGTTAGCTCACCGCGATATTAGCCGAAAACGTCAATAAAATTGAATTTTCCAGAAAGATTCTATAGCATCGCGATGTCTATAGCACGCCAAAAGTATATTTCTTCCTTATTTATGCAAGAAAGGTTGCTGCCCACGATATTAGTCGAAAATGTCAATAAAATCGAATTTTGCACGCATATTCTATAGAATTGCTATGGCTATAGCATGCCTATAGTATCTTTCACACTTATTTACACAAGTGGGCCTTCTCACCACGATATTAGTCGAAAATGTCAATAAAATTGAATTTTCCAGCCAGGCTCTATAGCATTGCAAACGGTTACAGCACGCCAATATAGTCGTTCCCTCTTATTTATGCATGAAAGCTATCTCACCACGATATTAGTCGAAAATGTCAATAAAATTGTATTTTCCAGCAAGTTTCTAAAACATTGCAATGGCTATGGCACGCCAATACAATCCTTCCTCATTATTTATGCAAGAAAGTTAGCTCACCACGATATTAGAAGAAAATGGTAATAAAATTGAATGTTCCAGCCAGATTATATAGCATTAAAATGGCTATCGCTCGCCAATAGGATATTTCATTATTAT
>NW_016925580.1:0-697 GCF_001483705.2 Eufriesea mexicana
ACGTGGAAGTATGAATGGATATATGTATGGATGAATGGTTGTATGGATGGACGGACGTATGGATGGTATGAGGTGTGGATGGACGGATGTACTGTTGTATGGATGTATGGACGGATGTATGTATTGATGTATGTATGGACGTATGTATGGATGTTTGAATGGATGTATGTATGTGTGTATGTATGGGTGTATGGAAGGATGTATGTATGGATGTATGTATGGATGAATGTACTGGTGTATGTATGGATGTATGTACTGACGTATGTATGGATGTATGGACGGATGGATGGATGGATTGTTGTATGGATGTATGGATCGGTGGATGTATGGATAATGGGTGTATGGATGGATATAGGTATGGATGGACGGATGTATGGATCGAAGCAGGTATGGATGAACGGATCTACGGTTGTATGGATGTATGGATGTATATATGTATGGATGTATGGATGGATGGATGTATAGTTAGATGGTTTTGTGGATGGGTGAATGGATGCATGGATGTATGGGTGCGAGTATGGGAGGGCGAATGTACGGTTGCACGTATGGGTGGACGTATGGATGTATGTATGGATGTATGTACGGACGTACCTATGCATTTACGTATGGGTGAGCGTATGGGTTTATGTATCGATGTATGAATGAATGTATGGATTTATGTATGGAAGAATGTGTGTATGGTTGCATGCATTTATGG
>NW_016925581.1:0-809 GCF_001483705.2 Eufriesea mexicana
AACGCCTTCAATCCAATGGCAAGTACAGCCATCTTCTTGCCGGAGAAGAGGTCTATTGTAAATCTATTTTCTGCTATAGCTTGGTGAATAGATCGCCTAACGCCTTGAATCCAATGGCAAGTACAGCCACCTACTTGCCAGAGAATTGGGCTATTCAAGATATAAACCTGCTGTAGGATGGTGAATAGATCGCCTAACGCCTTCAGCCCAATGGCAAGTACTGCCATCTACTTGCCAGAGGATAGGTCTATCCAAAATCTATAATCTGCTATAGCTTGGTGAATAGATCGCCTAACGCCTTCAATTCAATGGCAAGTACAGCTATCTGCTTGCCTGATACAAGGTCTATTCAAAATCTATAATCTAATGTAGCTTGGTTAATAGGTCGCCTAACGCCTTCAATCCAATGACATGTACAGCCATCTACTTGCCAGAGAATTGGTCTATTCAAAATCAATAATCTGTTATAACATGCTGAATGCATCGCCTAACGCCTTCAATCCAATGGAAAGTACAGGCATCTTCTTGCCAGAGAAGAGGCCTATTGAAAATCTATAGTCTGTTATAGCTTGGCGAATAGATCGCCTAACGCATTGATTCCAATGGCAGGTACAGCCACATACTTGCCAGAGCGTAGGTCTATCCAAAATCTATAACCTGTTATAGCTAGGTGAATAGATCGCTTATCGCCTCCAAATAAATGGTAATTACATCCATCTACTTGCCAAAGAAAAGGTTTTTTCGAAGTCTATAATCTGTAATAGCTTGGTGAATAGATCGACTAACGCCTTCAAACCAATAGCAAGTGC
>NW_016925582.1:0-1125 GCF_001483705.2 Eufriesea mexicana
GAGTATAGTAGAGCAATGTAGAGCGAAGATATCCACCGAACAGCAGTGTATTGCACAAAGGTCTAGGCAGCCACTCCTAACGTAGCGAAACGTAACATAATCAAACATAAAGAAACTCAACCTGACGGGACGGGACCAAAATTGCTGGCCTCCAGACAGAAAAGCCGAATGTACAAGGGACCAGTTGGGCGCAGAGATACACCGCATTGTAGAGAATGGCACAAAAGTCGAAGGTATCCTAACCTAACCTGACCTAGCTTCACATGACCGAAAGGAGCGTAGCTCGAAATGACGTGCCGCGACCGCTGCTCCAGGCCTACCCAGAGCCAAGCAGAATGCAGTACAGCGCAGCAAATCAGAGAAGCTCAAGGTATGGCAGTGCGAAGCACAGTAGTCAAAGTAGCCTATCCTAACCTAGCCAAACGTAACATATCCGAACGTAACCTAACTCAACCTTACATTACGAGGCAAATACTGCTGGCCTCCACAGAGACGTGTAGAGTGTACTAGAGCAGAGTATTTCGCAGAAATACTCCGCACTGCAGTGAATGGCACAAGAGACGAACATATCCAACATAGCCTGACCTAATCTATCCAAATCAAACAAAGCGTAACTAAACGAAGCGTGCAGCAAACACTGCTGTAGATCACGGGCAACAGCCGGATAGTAGTGTATAGCACGAAAGACGAAGCCATTCTAAACAAGCATAACCTAACATAGCATAATCAAACGTAGCCTAACACAACATAATGTGCCGCGACTATTGCCGGCTTCCACGGAGCCAAGCGGAATATAGCAGAGGGCAGTCGTGTGCAGAAATCCCCCGAACAGCAGAGTATAGCACGAAAGTCAAAGATAACCTGGCCGAGCTTGACATAACCTAACCTAACGGAACGTAACATGTCTGAACCTAACGTGCACGTGCCGTGATCACTATCGCTGGAGTACCCAGAGCGAAGCGGAAAATATTAGAACACATTAGAGAGCATAAATCCGCGTATGGATGTATATAGCGCAAATGTCTGAGCTATCATTTCTAACCTCAACAAACGTAACATACTCGAACGTTGCGTAGCTCAACCTAACGTGCCAAGACAACTACTGCTGGCCTCCACAAAGCCAAG
>NW_016925583.1:0-323 GCF_001483705.2 Eufriesea mexicana
CTAACTTTATTGCATAAATAAGGAGGGTATATTCTACTGGCGTGCTATAGCCATTGCATTGCTGCAGATTCCAGCTGGAAAATTCAATTTTATTGACATTTCCGAATAATATTGTGGTGAGCTAACTTTCTTGCATAAATAAGGAGGAATGTTTCAATTGGCGTGGTATAGCCATTGCCTTGATATAGAATGTGTTTGGAAAATACAAATTTATTGACATTTTCGACTAATATCGTGGTGAGCTAACTTCATTGAATAAGTAAGGAGTAAAGATGCTTTTTGTGTGCTTTAGCCGTTGCAATGATATAGATTGTGGCTGGAAA
>NW_016925584.1:0-688 GCF_001483705.2 Eufriesea mexicana
GATATAGATTGAGGCTGGAAAATACAATTTTGTTGACATTTTCGACTAATATCGTGGTGAGCTAACTTCCTTGCGTATGTAAGGAGGAAATATTCTGTTGGCGTGCTCTAGTCATAGCAAAGATGTAGAGTCTGTATGGCAAATATAATTTTATTGACATTTCCGACTAATATCGTGGTGAGCTAACTTTCGTGCATAAATAAGGAGGAAAGACTCTGTTGGTGTGCTATAGCCATTGCAGTCCTGTAGAATCTGGCTGGAAAGTACAATTTTATTGACATTTTCGACTAATATTGTGGTGAGCTATCTTTCTCGAATAAATAAGGAGGAAAGATTCTACTGGCGTGCTATTGCCATTGCAACGCTATAGAGTCTGTATGGCAAATATAATTTTATTGACATCTCCGACTAATATCGTTGTGAGCTATGGTTATTGTATAAATGAGGAGAAAAGATTCTGTTAGCGTGCTATAGGCATTGCAGTGCTACAGAATGTTGCTGGAAAATTCATTTGTACTGACATTTTCAACTAATATCGTGGTGAGCTAACTTCATTGCATAAGTAAGGAGGAAAGATGCTTTTTAATTGCTATAGCCATTGCAATGGTATAGAATGTGGCTGGAAAATACAATTTTATTGACATTTTCGACTAATATCGTTGTGAGCTAACTTTCTTGCTCAAATAAG
>NW_016925585.1:0-891 GCF_001483705.2 Eufriesea mexicana
CACTGAGAAAATGTGGGAATTTTCGAGGTCGTCCGAATTGAGTCGGAGTTGTTTCATTGTGACTGCAACGAACGTGGATGTGACCTGTGTGATTTGCGTGGGCGTCTGGGGAGTGGTTCGTTTTTTATAGCGTCGCAAAGTATGTGATGGTAAACGATGAGAATTGGTCGCTGGGAGAACTTTCAGGCCCTGCTGTGAGCTAAATAGATGGAGTAGGAGCACGAGCTTTAAACACAAGAGAGCTTGCGATGTGCACTATAAGTCCGTGTACCTAAAGTGAGCTTTCGGGTACCTACGATTTTTCGGGTCGGTATGGATGCAAATGGTCTGTCTGCGAACCACTGAGAAAATGTGGGAATTTTCGAGGTCGTAGGAATTGAGTCGGAGTTGTTTCATTGTGACTGCAACGAACGTGGTTGTGACCTGTGTGATTTGCGTGGGCGTCTGGGGAGTGGTTCGTTTTTTATAGCGTCGCAAAGTATGTGATGGTAAACGATGGGAATTGGTCGCTGGGAAAACTTTCAGGCCCTGCTGTGAGCTAAATAGATGGAGTAGGAGCACGAGCTTTTAACACAGGAGAGCTTGCGATGTGCACTATAAGTCCGTGTACCAAAAGTGAGCTTTCGGGTACCTGCGATTTTTTGGGTCGGTATGGATGCAAATGGTCTGTCTGCGAACCACTGAGAAAGTGTGGGAATTTTCGAGGTCGTTCGAATTGAGTCGGAGTTGTTTCATTGTGACCGTAACGAATGTGGTTGTGACCTGTGTGATTTGCGTGGGCGTCTGAGGCGCGGTTCATTTTTTATAGCGCCGCAAAGTATGTGATGGTAAACGATGGGAATTGGTCGCTGGGAGAGATTTCAGGCTCTGCTGTGAGCTTAATAGATGGAG
>NW_016925586.1:0-611 GCF_001483705.2 Eufriesea mexicana
CGTGCCGAGAGCACTATTCCTTGCGTCCACAGTGACAAGCAGAGTGTGATAGCGAACAGAAGAACGCAGAAGTCCATTGAGTGGCAGTCTGTACCACAAATATCAAAGCTACACAAGCCAAACTCTACGTAACCTTACATAACCAACCGTAATGTAACTGAACCTAACGTGCCGAGACCACTATTGCTGTCCTCCCCAAAGCCAAGCAGAGCGCAATACAGCGCTGTAGAGCGCAGAAATGCACCGAATTGCCGTACATATCGCAAAAGTCAACGCCATCCCGTCCTTACCTAACCAAATCTCCGCTAGCCGAACGTAACCTGACGCAGCCAAACGTGCCGCCACCACCAATGCTGGTGTCCCCAGAGCCCGGCAGAGCATATTAGAGCACAGCAGAGCGCAAGAACCGGCCGAATAGCAGTGCACAACGCAAAAGTCAAAGATATCCTGACCTAACCTGACATACACTGACCTAACCAAGCGTAGCCTAACTCAAAGTAACGTGCCGGTACATCTATTGATGTGCCTCCCAGAGCCAAGCTGAACAAATTGCCGCACAGCAGCGTGCAGAGATCCGCCGAAAAGTAGTGCACGGAATAAAAGTTGAAGCT
>NW_016925587.1:0-539 GCF_001483705.2 Eufriesea mexicana
ATAGTCTGACATTAGGTGTATTTCTGGGCTCAACGGTGCTCTAATATTTTCAGCCTGGCTCTGGGAAGAACTACAGTAGTGGTCTCTGCACGTTACGTTCAGTCACGATACGTTCGGTTAGGATGGGTTTTGCTATGTCTGGTAAGGGTAGCTTTAAGTTTTGTGATGTGCACTGCTTTTCTGAGGACTTCTGCGATATGCTGTGCTCTAGTATATTCCGCTTGGCTCTGTGGAGGCCAGTAATAGTTATCTCGCCACGTTAGGTTGAGTTATATTACGTTCGTTTATGTTACGCTTGGTTACGTTAGGATAGCATAGCTTTGTCTTTTATGCTTTACACTGCTATTCTGTGGATTTCTACGCTCTACATTGCTCTAATATTCTCTGCTTGGCTCTGGGGAGGCCAGCAATTGTGGCCGTTGCACAATTGTGGCCGTTGCACGACAGGTTGAGTCGGGTACGTTCGATTAGGCTAGGTTATGTTAGGTTATGAGAGGGTAGCTATGGCTCTTGTGCCGTACACAGCTATTCGGTGGATT
>NW_016925588.1:0-493 GCF_001483705.2 Eufriesea mexicana
CCCATACAAACGTCCATCCATACATCCATCCATACATACATCCATACATACATCTATACATGCGTCCATTCGTTCGTCCATACATACACCCATCCATACATGCACCCATACATACACACAACCATGTATCCATAAATCCATCAATCCGTACTTCCACCCATCTATACATCCATCCATCCTTACATCCATACATATATACATCGATACATCCATCCATCCATACATCCACCCATCCCCACATCAATACATCCACACATCCATAAATCCATCCACCCATACATCCACCCAACCATACAACCATACACTCATCCATACATACATCCATAGATATATCCGTAAATGCATCCACACACACATCCATGCATACATCCATCCATACATTCATCCACTCATTCATCCATCCATGCACACATCCATACAGATATACATCCATACATCCATACATCCGTACATCCATTAATTCGTACATCCATACATCCGTACATCCATACAT
>NW_016925589.1:0-816 GCF_001483705.2 Eufriesea mexicana
CATTCATACATACATACATACATCTATACATACATCCATACATACATCCATCCATACATCCATGCATTCACGCATACATACATCCACACATCCATACATCCATAAGTACGTCCAACCATACATCCACCGGTCCATACATCCATCCATCCATACATCCATCCACCGATCCATCCAACCATTTATATATCCATACATTCATCAATACATACATCCAAACATACAATCATACATTCATTCATACATACTCACATAAATTCATCCTTAGAAACATCCACACATACATCCATACATACATCCAAAAAACAACCATACTTACGTCCATGCATATATTCGTACATACATCCAATCCAAGCATACATCCATACATACATCCGCACAAACATCGATACTTACATCCATACATCCTTACAATCATGCATCCATGCATCTGTACAACAATACATCCATCCTGCCATATATCCTGCCATTCACACATACATCCACCTATACATCCATCCATCCATACACCCATACATCCATACATCCATACATCCATACATATATACATCCATATATCCACCATGCCATACATCCATATATCCACCTTGCCATACATCCGCACATCCATAAATCCATCCATCCTTACATCCATCCAACCATACATACATCCGTACATACATCCATACATACATCCATGCATCAATCCATCCGTACGTCCATCCATTCATTCATCCATCCATCCATACAAACATTCATCCATACATCCATACATTAATACACCCATCCATCCATACAGCCATCCTTCCATACATACATACATCCATACCTCCACCCTTC
>NW_016925590.1:0-894 GCF_001483705.2 Eufriesea mexicana
CAGAAAGACTCAAAATAACTGTATAGCACGAAAGTCAAAGATAACCTCTCCGAGCTTGACAAAACCTCACATAACCAAACGTTGCATACCTCAACCTTACGTGCGCAGACCACTATTGCTGGCGTCGCCAGAGCCAAGCAGAATATACTACAGCACAGCAGTGCGCTGAAATCCGCCGCATTGCAATGAACAGCACAAATGCCGGTGGTATCCTGACCTAACCAAACCTAACGTAACATAGCCGAACGCAGCATTGCACAATATAACGTGCAGCCACCACTGCTTCTGACTTCAGCTGAGTGAAGCAGTGTGTAGCAGAGCATAGTAGACCACAGAAATACACCGTAAGTAGAGAATAGCACGAAAGTCGAAGCTATCCTGTCCAAACATAGACCAACCTAACATAACCAAACATAATCTAACGTAAAATAACGACCCACGAGCACTCTTGCTAGCCTCCCCAGGGTCGGGCAGAGTATAGTAGACCAATGAAGAGCGCAGGAATCCACCGAATAGCAGTGTACGGCACAAAAGTAAAAGAAATCCTAACCATGCCTTCCTAACCTACCCTAACGAAACGGTGCACAGCAAAACCTAACACGTCGGCGCCGCTATTGCTCGCGACCCCACAGCCAATCAGAGAATACTGGAACGCGGTAGAGCGCAGAAGTCGAATGATAGCAGTGAATAACGCGGAAGTCAAAGAAGCCTATCCTTACCTAGCCAAACGTAACGTACACAAACGTAACCTAATTCAACCTGACAGGACGAGACCACTATTTGTGGCATCCACAAAGAAAATCAGAATGCACTAGAACACAGTAGTGCGCAGATGTCCTCCGCAATGCAGTGAATAGCACAACAGTTGAAGATACCATACGAAACTAGCCCAAC
>NW_016925590.1:3135-9063 GCF_001483705.2 Eufriesea mexicana
ATAACCTAACTTGCCGAAACCACTATTGCTGGCCTCCAAGAGCCAAACAGAGCATATTAGAACACACTAGATCGCTGAAGTCCACTGAATGGCAGGGTATAGCACAGAATTCAATGTAGACCCTCCTAACCTAGCCAAACGGAACATACCCAAACATAGCCTAGCTCAACCTAACACGACGGTACCACTATTGCTGGCCTCCTCAGAGACATGCGGATGCTAGTAGTCCAACGCATGGCACAGGTATCGACATAATAGCGGTGTATAGCACAAAAGCCAAAGCCATCAGAACCTATCCCAAGTAAATATGACATAACCAAGCGCAGCCTAACTCAACATAGCGAGCCGCGGTCACTGTTGCTGGTCTCCGCAGGGCCAAGCAGAGTATAGCAGATCACAGTAGATGGCAGAAATGCACCGAATAGCAGTGTGCAGCACAAAGGTCGCAGCTGCCCTTGAAAAACCTAACGAAACGTAACACAAGCGTACGTAACCTAACCCAATATAACGTACCCAGACCACAATTACTGACCTCCCCTTAGCAAAGCAGGTCATGTTGTATCACATTGGGGTGCAAAAATCCACCGAATAACTGTGTATAGCCCCAAAGTCATAGCTATCCTCTCCAAACCAGCTATACCTTACCTAACCAAACGTAACATAACACAACCAAACATGACACGACCACTATTGCTGGCTTCCCCACAGACAAGCAGATGTTAGTGGAGCAATGTAGTACACAGATATCGACCGAATAGCTGAGCATATCTCAAAAGTCAAAGCTACCCTAACTAAACCTACCCTAACGTATCCAAGCCAAGCGTAACATATCTGAACCTTGCGTGCCGTGACAACTGATGCTGGCTACCAGAGCCAAGGAGAACATATTAGTGCACAGTAGAGAACAGGAATCATCCGTATAGCAGTGTATATCTCAAATGTCAGAGCTGTCATATCCAAACCTAACAAAACGAAACGTAGCAGAGTGTAACCTATCTATTCCCGTCGCGCCGAGACCTCTATTGCTGCCCTCCTCAGAGCAAATCAGAATATACTAAAAGACAGGAGAGCGCAGAAAGATTCCGCAATGTGGTGCAAAGCACAAAAGACGAAGATATCCCAACCAAACATATCGTACCCTAGCCAAGCCAAGCCATACATGTCTATACCTAGCGTGCCGTGACCACTAGTTCTGGCCTTCCCAGAGCCAAGCAAAACGTGTTAGAGCGCAGTGCAGCGCAGAAATCCACAGAATAGCAGCGTACAGCACAAAAGTCAGAGCAACACTGTCCTAACCTAGCCGAACGTAACGTCAGCGGACGTAACGTAACTCAACCTAACGTGCCTACACCACTATTGCTGACCTCCCCAGAGCCCAGCAGAATATACTAGGGCACAATAGGGCGCAGAAGTCCGCCGCATTGTGATGTAAAGCAGAAAAGCAGAAGATATTCTGTCATAACACGACATAACCTAACTTAACAAAACGCAACCTAAGGAGCCTAACCAATTATTGCTGGATTGAGAATCGCCAATCAGGCCATATAAGGGGAGAGTATAGCACAGTGGTCCATAGAATGGCAGCATATAGCACGAAAGCAAGAGACATCCTAACCTAGCACAAACAAAGCTAACCTAACCAAACGTAGTCTAACACAACATAACGTGCCGTGGCCACTATTTATCGAATTTCCAGAGCAAAGCAGCGAATACTAGATCACAGCAGAGCGCAGAACTCCACCGAATAGCAGCGTATAGCACAAAAGTCAAATATATCCTATCCAAACCTAACCAAACCTTTCCAAACCGAACGTAACCTGACCAACCAAACGTGCAACGACCACTATTGCCAGTCTCCCCAGAGGCAAGCATATGCTTGTAGAACAATGCAGTGCACAGATATCGAACGAATATCGGTATATAGCGCAAAATTCAAAGCTATCATAACCAAAGCTATCCGAACCTAGCCAAGCCAAGCGCAAAATTACTCAACACAGCTCGCCGAGGCCACCATTACTGGCCTCCACAGAGCCGCGCAGAACATAGAGCACAGTAGAGAGCAGAAGACCACCGTATAGAGGTGTATAGCGCATAAGTCAAACCTATCCTATCCAAACCTAACCGAAGGTGACATAAGCAGACGTATCGTAACACAAACTTGCGTGCCACCGCCGCCGTTGCTGGCCTCACGAAAGCAAAGCAGAGTATAGCAGAGCAGTGTAGATCGAGGAAATCTCCCGAATAGCTGCGCATATAGCAAAAGTCTTATCTATCGCAACCAATCGTAGCCAAACATAACCCAAACAAACGAAGCGCAACTCCCCATAACCTGACGATAGCTCTATTCCTATCGTCCACGGAGAGAAGCAGAGTGTGATAGCGCACATAAGAGTGCAGAAGTCCATAGAGCAGCAGTGAGGAGCACAAAAGTCAATGCCACCGTAACCTAACGCAACGTAACCTGACTTACCCGACCGTAATGTAACTTAACCTAACGTGCCGCGGCCACTATTGCTTGCCAACCGAGAGTCAGGCAGAGCATATAAGAGCAATTTAGGGCACAGAAATTCACCGAATAGCAGTTTATAGCACAAAAGTTTAAGCCAACTGCTCCGAACCGAACCAAACTTAACATATCCGAACGCAACCTAACTCAGGCAGAAGTGCCGAGACCAATACTACTGGCCTCCCCATAGACAAACAGAATATACTAGAGCACAGCAGATCAAAGAAATCCACCGAATTTCAGTGTATGACACATGAGTCGAAACCATCCTTATCATACTTGGCCTAACCTAGCCTCACCGAACGTTACATAGCCCAACATGTCGAGACGCGGCTACTACTTCTGGAAATCCAAGTGCAAAGAAGGGTATATTAGAGCACAGTAGAGCGCAGAAATACAACGTATAGCAGTGTACAGAACAAGAGTCGAATCTAGCGTAGTCTAACATACCCAAACATAACCAAGGTAATAAAACCAAACGTAACCGAACACAGCCTAACTTGCCGAGGCCACTGTTGCTGCCGTCCACCATGCAGAGCAGAATATAGTAGAACACAGGAGAGCGCAGTAATTTGCCGCAATCGAGTGCAAAGCACAAAAGTCGAACATACCTTAACCTAACCTGACATAACTTAACCTAGACAAACCTAACTTAACCTGACCCAGACTAACCTAACCAAGCGTAGTATAGCTAAACCTATCGAGCCGAGACCTTTATTCCTGGGATCCCTAGAGCAAAGCATAAAATACTAGAGCACAGTACAGCGCAGAAATCCATCGAACAGCAGTGGATAACGCATAAGCCAAAGCCATCCTAAACAAACGTAACAGAACGTAACCTAACCAAACGTAACCAATCCCAACCTAGCGTGTCTAGCCAACTATTACCGGACTCCCCATTGCCAAGCAGGGCATATTGGGTGAGAGTGGGGCCTAGAGGTCCACAGAATGGCTGTGCACAGCACGAAAGTCAGAGACATCCGAACGTAACACAAACAGACCTAACCTAACCGAACGTGACATAACAGGACCCAACGCGCCGAGAACACTGTTCCTGTTCTCCCCAGGGTCGAGCAGACTATAGTAGAGGAACAAAGGGCGCAGACACCCAGCGAATAGCATTGTATAGCGCAAAAGTCGAAGATATCCAATCGTAACCTGTCCAAACGTAACATAGCCAAACGTAACCAAACTCATCCTACCTGCCTACACCTCTATTGCTGACCTGCGCAGAGCAAAGCAGAATATACTAGAGCGCAGGAGTGCGCAGGGGCCCGCCGCAATGAAGTGCAAAGAGCAAAAGTCAATGATATCCTAACGTAACCAGACATTGCTTAACCTAGCCTAACGAAGCCTAACAGAGCCTAACGTGCCGAGACCACCATTGCTGCCATCCACAGCACCAAGCAGAGCCTATTAGATAACAGTAAAGCGCAGAAATCAACCGAATGGCAGTGTACAGCACAAAAGTCTAAGCTATCCTGTCGTAACCAAACCAAACATAACATAACCTAACGCAACACAACTCAGCCTAACGCGGCAAGAATGCCATTGCTGGAATACACCATTGCTGCCATCCGCAGTACCAAGCAGAGCCTATTAGATAACAGTAAAGCGCAGAAATCAACCGAATGGCAGTGTACAGCACAAAAGTCTAAGCTATCCTGTCGTAACCAAACCAAACATAACATAACCTAACGCAACACAACTCAGCCTAACGCGGCGAGAATGCCATTGCTGGAATTCCCAGGGCCAAGTAGAACATATTAGAGCAACGCAGAGCGCATAAATCCACTGAATATCGGTGTATCGCATAAGAGTCAACGTTATCCTGCCCTAACCTAACCAAACATTATACATATCTCAACCTAACATGCCGAGACGGCTATTGCTGGCCTTCGAAGAGCAAAGCAGAACATAATAGAGCACTGTACTGCGAAGAATTCCACCTAATAACAGAATATAATAGGAAGGTCTAAGCAACCAATGCCTAACGCAGCTTAGCCTATCGTAACCGAACGTTCTGTAACACATTCTTACGTGCCGCCACCATTACTGCTAGCCTTCTCAGGGAAGAACAGAGTATAGTAGAGCACATTAGAGCGCGGAACTTCACCGGATAACACTGTATACCACGAAAGCCGAGACTATCGAGACATAACCCAAAAAAACGTGACCTAACCAAACGCAGCCTAACACAAACTACCCTCCCGGAACCACTATTACTAGCTTCTCCTGAGTCGGGCATAGCATAGCAGATCAATGCAGAGCGCAGAAATCGGCCGAAGAGCTGAGTATAGCACAATAGCTTAAGCTGTACTAGCCTAACGTAACCAAGCGGATCATAACCGAACGTAACCAAACTCAATCTAACGCGCCGAGGACGCTACTGCTTTCCTCCCCAGAATGAAGCAGAATATACTACAGCACAGCAGAGCACAGAAATTTACCGAATAGCAGTGCGTGGCACAAAATGCAAAGCTACAATCTCCGAACCTAGCCAATCGTAAAATAGCCAGTAGTATTCTAATTCAAGCTAACGCGCCGAGACCTCAATTGCCGGCGTCCCCTGAGCCAAGCAGAGAGTACTACAGCGCAGCGCGGCGCAGAAGTCTCCCGAACTGCGGTGTACAGCACAAAAGCCAAAGCCAACCAAACCCAACCTATCCAACCATGACATAGCCAAAAGTAACCTAACACAATCTGGCGTGACACGACCACTATTGCTGGTCACCCCAGAGCCGAGCAGAACATACAGAGGAAACCAGAGCACAGAAATACATCTCGCCGCATAGTATAGCAGAGAAGTCAAAGGTAACTGAGCCTAACCCATGCAAACATAACCTAACCAAGAGTAGCCTACCTCAACATAACGTGCCGCGACCACTTTTGCTGGCCACCGCAGAGCTTATCGGAATATAGTGCAGCACATCAGAGTGCAGAATTCCACCAATTCACAGTGTATCGCACGGTGGTCAAGGCCATCCTTACCGAAATTAACGTAACATAACCTAGCCAAACGAAACCGAACTCAACCTACAGTGCCGAAACCAATTTTGTTGGCCTCCACAGAGACAAGGAGAACATATTAGGGAAGAGGAGAACGTAAAAATCCACCGTATTGCAGTGCGTCGCACGACAGTCAAAGCTATCCTAACAGAAATTAGCACAACCTAGGGTAACCAAACGTAACTTAACACAGCCAAACTTGTCGAGTCCACTATTGCTGCCCTCCGCATATCCAAGCAGGTGACGTTAGAGCACAGAACAGCACAGAAATCCACCGAACAGCAATGTATAGAGCAAAAGTCAAAGCTACCCCACCAGACGAATCGTAAAAAACCAAACGTAACATAACACAACCTAGCGTGCCGAGGCCGCCATTCCTTGTATCCCCAGAGCCAAGCACAGTGTATTAGTGT
>NW_016925591.1:0-633 GCF_001483705.2 Eufriesea mexicana
CTAATATTGTGGCGAGCTTACTTTCTTCCATAAATAAGGAGGGAAGATTCTAAAGGCGCGCTATGGCCATTGCAATGCTGCAGAATATGTCTGGAATACTCAATGTTACTTATATTTTTGACTGATATCGTGGTGACCTAACACTCTTGCATAAGTAAGGAGGAAAGATTATACTGGCGAGCTATCGCCATTGCAATGCTATTGAATCTGCTTTGAAAATTCAATTCTATTGTCATTTTCGTCTAATATCGTGCCGAGCTAACTTTCTTGCATAAAAAATTAGGAAAGAATCTATTGGCGTTCTCTAGCCATTGTAGTGTTATAGCATCTTTCTCGAAAATTCAATTTCATTGATATTTTCGTCCAATACCGTGGTGAGCTAACTTACATCTATAAGTAGGGAGGAAAGATTCTACTGGCGAGCTATTGCCATTGCAATGCTATAGAATCTGCTTTGAAAATTCAATTCTATTGTCATTTTAGAAAATTCAATTTTATTGACATTTTCGGCTAATGTTGTGGTGAGCTTGCTTTCTTGCATAATTAAGGAGGAAGGATTCTATTGGGTTTCTATAGCCATTGCAAAGCTATAGAATCTGGATCGAAGATTCAATTTCATTTACATTTTCTATT
>NW_016925592.1:0-25362 GCF_001483705.2 Eufriesea mexicana
CGTGCTATAGCCATTGCAATGCTTTAGAATCTGGCTGGAATATTCAATTTTATAGACATTTTCTACTAATATCGCGGTGAGCTAACTTTCGTGCGTAAATAAGAATGAAAGATTCTATTCACGTGCTGTAGCCATTGGATTGTTACAGGATATGGCTGGAAAATACAATTTTATTGACATTTTCGACTTATATAATCGTGAGCTAACTTTCTTGCCTAGATAAGGAGGAAATATGCTTATGGCGTGCTGTAGCCAATGCAATGCTATAGAATCTGGCTGCAAAATTCAATTTTATTCACATTTTCGACAGACATCGTGGTGAGCTAATATTCTTGCCTTAATAAGGAGGATGGGTCTTATTGGCGAGCTATAGCCATTGCAGAGCTATAGAATCCGGCTGGAAATCTCAATTCTATTGTCATTCTCTACTAATATCCTGGTGAGCTAACTTTCGTGCATAAATAAGGTGGAAAGATTATATTGACGTGCTATAGCCATTTCACAGCTATAGAATCCGTCTTGAAAATTCAAT
This sequence comes from Eufriesea mexicana, assembly GCF_001483705.2. Classification (NCBI taxonomy): domain Eukaryota; kingdom Metazoa; phylum Arthropoda; class Insecta; order Hymenoptera; family Apidae; genus Eufriesea; species Eufriesea mexicana. The sequence continues at coordinate 533 of NW_016925592.1, forward strand.
TTTATAGACATTTTCGTCTAATATAGTGGTGAGCAAGCTCTCTTGCATAAATGAGGACGAATGATTCTATTAGCTTACAATATCCATGGAAATGCTCTAGAATCAACCTGGAAAATTCAATTTTATTGACAGTTTCGAATAATATCGTGGTGAGCTACCTGTCTTGCATAAATAAGGAGGATAGGTTCCATTGGCGTGCTATAGCCACTGCAATGTTTTTGAATCTGGCGGGAAAATTCAATTTTACTGACATTTTCGGCCAATATCGTGGTGTGTTAGCAGTCTTACATAAATAAGGAGGAATGCTTCCATTGGCGTGCTATAGCCATAGCAGTGATTTAGAATCTGGCTGGAATATTCAATTTCTATGACATTTTCTACTAATATCGTGGTGAGCAAACTTTCGTGCGTAAATTAGGATGAAAGATTCTATTGATGTGCACTAGCCATTGCATTGCTAAAGGATATGCAGGAAAATTTAATTTTATTGACTTTTTCGACTTATATAGTGGTGAGCTAACTTTCTTGCTTAGATAACGAGGAAGGATGCTTTTGGCGTACTGTAGCCATTGCAATGCTATAGAATCTGGGTGGAAAATTGAATTTTATTGACATTTTTGACAAATTTCGTGGTGAGCTAATTTTCTTGCATAAATAAGGAGGGAAGATCTTATTGGCGTGCTATGGCCATTGCAGAGCTATAGAATCCGGCTGGAAAATTCAATCTTATTGTCATTTTCTACTAATATCGTGGTGAACTTACTTTCGTGCATAAATAAGGAGGAAAGATTATATTGACATGCTATAGCCATTGCACAGCTATAGAATGCGGCATGAAAATTCAATTTTATAGACGTTTTCGACTAATATAGTGGTGAGCAAACTTTCTTGCATAAATGAGGAGGAAAGATTCTATTGGCCTACCATAGCCATGGCAATGCTCTAGAATCAAGCTGGAAAATTCTATTTTATTGACATATTCGACTCATATCGTGGTGAGCTATCTGTCTTGCATAAATAAGGAGGAAAGACTCCATTGGCCTGCTATAGCCACTGCAGTGTTTTTGAATCTGGCAGGAAAATTCAATTTTACTGACATTTTCGACCAATATCGTGGTGAGTTAGCTGTCTTACATAAATAAGGAGGAATGGTTCCATTGGCGTGGTATAGCCATACCAGTGGTTTAGAATCTGGTCGGAATATACAATTTCATTGACATTTTCTACTAATATCGTGTTGAGATAGCTTTCGTGCATAAACAAGGATGAAAGATTCCATTGACGAGCTGTAGCAATTGCATTGCTACAGGATCTGGATGGAAAATTCAATTTTATTGACATTTTCGCAAATATCGTGGTGAGCCAACGTTCTTCCATATTTAGGATGAAAGACTCTATTGGCGTGCTATAGCTATAGCAATGATATAGAATCAGGCCGGAAAATTCAATTTTATTGACATTTTCGACTAATGTCGTGGTAAGCTATCTGTCTCGCATAAATAAGGAGGAAAGGTTCCATTGGCATGCTTTAGGCATTGCATTGCTTTGGAATCTGGCTGGCTTATTCAATTTTATAGACATTTTCGACTAATTTATTGGTGAACCAACTTTCTTGAATAAATTAGGAGGAAAGGTTCTATCGGCGCGCTATAGCCATAGCAATGGTCTGGAATCTGCCTGGAAAATTCAATTTTATTGACATTTTCGACTAATATCGTGGTAAGCTAGCTGTCTTGCATATATAAGGAGGAAAGATACCATTGGCGTGCTATAGCCATTGCAATGCTTTAGAATCCGGCTCGAATATTCAATTTCATTAACATTGTTTGCTAATATCGCGGTGAGCTAACTTTCGTGCATAAATAAGAATGAAATATTCTATTGACGTGCTGTAGCCGATGCAATGTCTTTGAATCTGGCGGAAAAATACAATTTTACTGACATTTTCGACCAATATCGTGGTGAGTTAGCTGTCTTAGATAAATAAGGAGGAATGGTTCCATTGGCGTGCTATAGCAATAGCAGTGGTTTAGAATCTGACCGGAATATACAATTTCAATGACATTTTCTACTAATATCGTGGTGAGCTAACTTTCGTGCATAAATAAGAATGAAAGGTTCGATTGACGTGCTGTAGCCATTGCATTGCCACTGGATATGGCTGGAAAATTCAATTTTATAGACATTTTCGACTAATTTCGTGGTTCGGTAACTTTCTTGCATAAGTAAGGAGGACAGATTGTATTGGCGTGCTACGGCCGTTGCATTGCTACAGGATCTGGATGGATAATTCAATTTTATTGACATTTTCGACTAATGTCGTGGTGAGCTAACTCAGTTGCATACGCAAGGAGGAAGGATCCTATTGGCGTACTATAGCTATTGCAATGCTATAGAATCATACTGGAAAATAGGACTTAATATCATTTTCTACTAATATTGTTATGAGCTAACTTTCGTGCATAAATAAAGAGGAAAGGTCCTATTGGCGTGCTACAGCCATAGCAATGCTCTAGAATCTGCCTGCAAAGTTCAATTTTATTGTCATTTTCGAATAATATCGTTGTGAGTTAAGTTTCTTGCATGAACAATGAGGACAGATTCTATTGGCGTGCTACAGCCATTGCAGTGCTATAGAGTCAGACTGGCGAATACAATTTTATTTACATTTACGACTTATACCGTTGTGAGCAAACTTTCTTGCATAAATAAGGAGAAAAGATTCTCTCGGCGTGTTATAGCCATTGAAATGCTATAGAATCGGGCTGGAATATTCAATTTCATTGACATTTTCTACCAATATCGTGGTGAGCTATCTTTCGTGCATAAGTAAGAATGAAAGATTCGATTGGCGTGCTGTTGTCACTGCATTGCTACAGGATATGGCTGGAAAATTCAATTTTATTGACATTTTCGAATTATATAGTGGTGAGATAACTTTCTGGCTTAGATAAGGGGGAAGGATGCTTTTGGCGTGCTGTAGCCAATGCAATGTTATAGAATCTGGCTGGAAAAGTCAATTTTATTGACATTTCCGACAAATATCGTGGTGAGCTAATATTCTTGCTTAAATAAGGAGGGAAGATTTTATTGGCGTGCTATAGCCATTGCAGAGCTATAGAATCCGGTTGGAAAACTCATTTCTATTGTCATTCGCTAGTAATATCGTGGTGAGCTATCTTTCGTGCATAAATAAGGAGGATAGATTATATTGACGTGCTATAGCCATTTCACAGCTATAGAATCCGGCTTGAAAATTCAATATTGTAGACATTTTCGACTAATATAGTGGTGAGCAAACTTTCTTGCATAAATGAGGAGGAAATATTCTATTGGCGTACCATAGCCATGGCAGTGCTCTAGAATCAACCTGGAAAATTCTATTTTATTGACATATTCGACTCATATCGTGGTGCGCTATCTGTCTTGCATAAATAAGGAGGAAAGACACCATTGGCCTGCTATAGCCACTGCAATGTTTTTGAATCTGTCAGGAAAATTCAATTTTACTGACATTTTCGAACAATATCGTGGTGAGTTAGCTGTCTTACATAAATAAGGAGGAATGGTTCCACTGGCGTGCTATAGCCATTCCAGTGGTTTAGAATCTGGCCGGAATATACAATTTCATTGACATTTTCTACTAATATCGTGTTGAGATAGCTTTCGTGCATAAATATGGAGGAAAGTGTTTATTGACGCGCTATAGCCGCTGCATTGCTATAGGATCTCGCTGGTGAATTCAATTTTACTGACATTTTCAACTAATACAGTGGTGAGCTTCCTTTCTTTCATAAATAAGGAGGAAAGATATTATTGGCGTGCTATAGCCATTGCAATGCTTTAGATACTGGCTGGAATATTCAATTTAATAGTCATTTTCACTAATACAGTGGTGAGCTAACTTTCTTGCAAAAATGAGGAGTAAAGAGGCTATTGGCGTGCTATATCCATTGCAATGCTATAGGGCCTGGCGGGAAAATTCAATTTTATTGACATTTTCGCTAATATCGTGGTGAGCTAACGTTCTTCCATATTTGGGATGAAAGACTCTATTGGCGTGCTATGGCTATAGCAATGATATAGAATCAGGCCGGAAAATTCAATTTTATTGACATTTTCGACTAATGTCGTGGTAAGCTATCTGTCTTGCATAAATATGGAGGAAAGATTCAATTTGCAGGCTTTAGTCATTGCAATGCTTTGGAATCTGGCTGGCTTATACAATTTTATAGACATTTTCGACTAATTTATTGGTGGACCAACTTTCTTGAATAAATGAGGAGGAAAGATTCTATTGGCGCACTATAGCCATAGCAATGGTCTAGAATCAACCTGTAAAATTCTATTTTATTGACATATTCGACTAATATCGAGGTAAGCTAGCTGTCTTGCATATATAAGGAGGAAGGATACCATTGGCGTGCTATATCCATTGCAATGCTTTAGAATCTGGCTGGAATATTCAATTTCATTAACATTGTTTGCTAGTATCGTGCTGAGCTAATTTTCGTGCATAAATAAGAATGAAAGATTCGATTGACGTGCTGTAGCCATTGCATTGCTACAGGATATGGCTGGAGAATTCAATTTTATTGACATTTTCGACTTATATAGTGGTGAGCTAACTTTCTTGCTTAGATAAGGGGGAAGGATACCTTTGGCGTGCTGTTGCCATTGCAATGCTATAGAATCTACCTGGAAAATTCAATTTTATTGACGTCTTCGACTTATATCGTGGTGAGCTAGCTGTCTTGCATAAATAAGGTGGAAAGATTCCATTGCCATGCTTTAACCACAGCAATGTTTTTGAATCTGGCAGGAAAATTCTATTTTACTGACATTTTCGACTAATATAGAGGTGAGCTACTCTTCTTGCATAAATAAGGAGGGAAGATTTTATTGGTGTGCTATAGTCATTGCAGAGCGATAGAATCAGGCTGGAAAACTCAATTTTAGTGGCATTTTCTACTAATACCGTGGTGAGCTAACTTTCGAGCATAAATATGGGGGAAAGTGTCTTTTGACGCGCTATAGCCATTGCAGAGCTATAGAATCCGGCTGGACAATTCAATTTTATTGTCATTTTCTACTAATATCGTTGTGACATTTCTTTCGTGCCTAAATATGGATGAAAGATTCTATTGACGTGCTGTAGCCATTGCTTTGCTACATGATCTGCATGGAAAATTCAATTTTATTGACATTTTCGACAAATATCGTGGTGAGCTAACATTCTTGCTTAAATAAGGAGGGAAGATTTTATTGGCGTGCTATAGCCATTGCAGAGCTATAGAATCCGGTTGGAAAACTCAATTCTATTGTCATTCTCTACTAATATCGTGGTGAGCTAACTTTCGTGCATAATTAAGGAGGATAGATTATATTGGCGTGCTATAGCCATTTCACAGCTATAGAATCCGGCTTGAAAATTCAATTTTATAGACATTTTCGACTAATATAGTGCTGAGCAAACTTTCTTCCATAAATGAGGAGGAAAGATTCTATTGGCGTACCGTAGCCATGGCAATGCTCTAGAATCAACCTGGAAAATTATATTTTATTGACATATTCGACTCATATCGTGGTGAGCTATCTGTCTTACATAAATAAGGAGGAAAGATTCCATTGGCGTGCTATAGCCACTGTAATGTTTTTGAATCTGGCAGGAAAATTGAATTTTACAGGCATTTTCGACCAATATCGAGGAGTGTTAGCTGTCTTACATAAATAAGGAGGAATGGTTCCATTGGCGTGCTATAGCCATAGCAGTGGCTTAGCATCTGGCCGGAATATACAATTTCATTGCCATTTTCTACTAATATCGTGTTGAGCTAACTTTCGTGCATAAATAAGGATGAAAGATTCCATTGACGAGCTGCAGCAATTGCATTGCTACAGGATCTGGATGGAAAATTCAATTTTATTGACCTTTTCGACTAAAATCGTGGTGAGGTAAGTTTCTTACATGAATAAGGAGGACAGATTCTATTGGCGCGCTACAGCCGTTGCAATGCTCTAGAGTCAGACTGGGGAATACAATTTTTTTTACATTTTCGTCTAATATAGAGGTGAGCAAGCTCTCTTGCATAAATAAGGAGGAAAGATTCTATCGGCGTGCTATAGCCAATGAAATGCTATACAATCTGGCTGGAAAATTCAATTATATTGTCATTTTCGACTAATATCGTGGTGAGCAGACTCTCTTGCATAAATAAGGAGGGAAGATTTTATTGGCGTGCTATAGCCATTGCAGAGCTATAGAATCCGGCTGGAAAGTTCAATTTTATTGTCATTTTCTACTAATATCGTTGTGACATTTCTTTCGTGCCTAAATATGGATGAAAGATTCTATTGACGTGCTGTAGCCATTGCATTGCTACAGGATCTGGATGGAAAATTCAATTTTATTGACATTTTCGACTTATATAGTGGTGAGCTAACTTTCTTGCATGGATGAGGAGGAAGGATGCCTTTGGCGAGCTGTAGCCATTGCAATGCAATAGAATTTGGCTGGAAAATTCAATTTTATTGACATTTTCGACTTATATAGTGGTGAGCTAACTTTCTTGCTTTGATAAGGGGGAAGGATACCTTTGGCGTGCTGTAGCCATTGCAATGCTATAGATCTGGATGGAAAATTCAATTTTATTGACATTTTCGACTAATATCGTGGTGAGCTAATTTTCGTGCATAAATAAGAATGAAAGATTCGATTGACGTGCTGTAACCATTGCATTGCTACAGGATATGGCTGGAGAATTCAATTTTATTGACATTTTCGACTTATATAGTGGTGAGCTAACTTTCTTGCTTTGATAAGGGGGAAGGATACCTTTGGCGTGCTGTAGCCATTGCAATGCTATAGAATCTACCTGGAAAATTCAATTTTATTGACGTCTTCGACTTATATCGTGCTGAGCTAGCTGTCTTGCATAAATAAGGTGGAAAGATTCCATTGCCATGCTTTAACCACAGCAATGTTTTTGAATCTGGCAGGAAAATTCTATTTTACTAACATTTTCGGCTAATATAGTGGTGAGCTACTCTTCTTGCATAAATAAGGAGGGAAGATTTTATTGGCGTGCTATAGCCATTGCAGAGCTATAGAATCCGGCTGGAAAATTAAATTTTATTGTCATTTTCTACTAATATCGTTGTGACATTTCTTTCGTGCCTAAGTAAGGATGAAAGATTCTATTGACGTGCTGTAGTCATTGCATTGCTACACGATCTGGCTGGAAAATTCAATTTTATTGACATTTTCGACTAATATCGTGGTGAGCTAATTTTCTTGCATAAATAAGGCGGGAAGACTTTATTGGCGTGCTACTGCCATTGCAGAGCTGTAGAATCCGACTGGAAAATTCAATTTTATTGTCATTTTCTACTAATATCGTTGTGAGCTGTCTTTCGTGCCTAAATAAGGATGAAAGATTCTATTGACGCGCTGTAGCCATTGCTTTGCTACAGGATCTGCATGGAAAATTCAATTTTATTGACATTTTCGACTAATATCGTGGTGAGCTAATTTTCTTGCATAAATAAGGAGGGAAGATTTTATTGGTGTGCTATAGTCATTGCAGAGCGATAGAATCAGGCTGGAAAATTCAATTTTAGTGGCATTTTCTACTAATACCGTGGTGAGCTAACTTTCGAGCATAAATATGGGGGAAAGTGTTTTTTGACGCGCTATAGCCTTTGCATTGCTATAGGATCTGTATGGAAAATTCAATTTTATTGACATTTTCGACTAATACCGTGGTGAGCTTCCTTTCTTTCATAAATAAGGAGGAAAGATATTATTGGCGTGCCATAGCCATTGCAATGCTTTAGATTCTGGCTGGAATATTCAATTTCATTGACATTTTCCATTTATATCGTGGTGAGCAAGCTTTCGTGCATAAGTAAGGAGGAAAGATTCCATGGACGAGCTGTAGCCATTGCATTGCTACAGGATCTGTATGGAAAATTCAATTTTATTGACATTTTCGACTAATATCCTGGTGAGGTAAGTTTCTTGCATGAATAAGGAGGGCAAATTCTATTGGCGTGCTACAGCCATTGCAATGCTATAGAGTCAGACAGGGGAATACAATTTTTTTTACATTTTCGACTTATACAGTTGTGAGCAAACTTTCTTGCATGAATAAGGAGAAAAACTCTATCGGCGTGCTATAGCCATTGAAATGCAATAGAATCTGGCTGGAATATTCAATTATATTGTCATTTTCGACTAATATCGCGGTGAGCTAACTCTCTTGCATAAATCAGGAGGAAAGATTCTATTGGCGTGTTATAGCCATTGCAATGTTTTAGAAACTTGCTGGAATATGCAATTTTATAGACATTTTCGACTAATTTATTGGTAAACTTACTTTCTTGAATAAATGAGGTGGAAAGGTTCTAGTGGCGCGCTATAGCCGTAGCAATGGTCTAGAATCTGCCTGGAAAATACAATTGTATTTATATTTTGGACTAATATCTTGGTAAGCTAGCTGTCTTGCACATATAACGAGGAAAGATACCATGGGCGAGCTATAGCCATTGCAATGCTTTAGAATCTGGCTGGAATATTCAATTTTATACACATTTTCGACTAATATGGTGGTGAACAAGCTTTCTTGCATAGATAAGGAGGAAGGATGCTTTTGGCGAGCTGTAGCCATTGCAATGCTATAGAATCTGGCTGGAAAATTCAATTTTATTGACATTTTCGACTAATATCGTGGTGAGCTAATTTTCTTGCATAAATAAGGAGGGAAGATTTTATTGGCGTTTTACAGCCATTGCAGAGCTGTAGAATCCGAATGGAAAATTCAATTCTATTGTCATTATCTACTAATATCGTTGTGAGCTGTCCTTCGTGCCTAAATAAGGATGAAAGATTCTATTGACGTGCTGTAGCCATTGCTTTGCTACAGGATCTGCATGCAAAATTCAATTTTATTGACATTTTCGACTAATATGGCGGTGAGCTAATTTTCTGGCATAAATAAGGAGGGAAGATTTTATTGACGTGCTATAGCTATAGCAATGATATAGGATCAGGCCGGAAAATTCAATTTAATTGACATTTTCGACTAATAGCGTGGTGAGCTTCCTTTCTTTCATAAATAAGGAGGAAAGATATTATTGGCCTGCTATGGCCATTACAGTGCCTTATATTCTGGATGGAATATTCAATTTCATTAACATTTTCCATTTATATCGTGGTGAGCAAAATTTCGTGCATAAGTAAGTAGAAAAGATTCCATTGACGAGCTGAAGCCATTGCATAGCTACAGGATCTGGATGGAAAATTCATTTTGTTGACATTTTCGACTAATATCGTGGTCAGCTAGTTTTCTTGCATAAATAAGGAGGGAAGAATTTATTGGTGTGCTATAGTCATTGCAGAGCGATTGAAGCAGGCTGGAAAATTCAATTTTAGTGGCATTTTCTACTATTACCGTGGTGAGCTAACTTTCGAGCATAAATATGGGGGAAAGTGTTTTTTGACGCGCTATAGCCCTTGTATTGCTATAGGATCTCGCTGGAAAATTCAATTTTACAGACATTTTCGACTAATACCGTGGTGAGCTTCCTTTCTTTCATAAATAAGGAGGAAAGATATTATTGGCGTGATATAGCCATTGCAGTGCCTTATATTCTGGATGGAATATACAATTTCATTGACATTTTGCATTTATATCGTGGTGAGCAAACTTTCGTGCATAAGTAAGGAGGAAAGATTCCATTGACGAGCTGTAGCAATTTCATTGCTACAGGATCTGGATGGAAAATGCAATTTTATTGACATTTTCGACTAATATCGTGGTGAGGTAAGTTTCTTCCATGAAGAAGGAGGACAGATTCTATTGGCGTGCTACAGCCGTTGCAATGCTATAGAGTCAGACTGGGGAATACAATTTTTTGTACATTCTCGACTTATACCGTTGTGAGCAAACTTTCTTGCATAAATAAGGAGAAAATATTCTATCGGCGTGCAATAGCCATTGAAATGCTGTAGAATCTGGCACGAAAATTCAATTATATTGTCATTTTCGACTAATACCGAAGTGAGCTACCTCTCTTGCATAAATATGGAGGAAGGATTCTATTGGCCTGTTATAGCCATTGCAGAGCTTATAGAACCCGTCTGGAAAATTCAATTTTGTTGACATTTTCGACTAATATCGTGGTGAGCTAGCTTTCGGGCATAAATATGGAGGAAAGTGTTTATTGACGCGCTATAGCCATTGCATTGCAATAGGATCTCGCCGGAAAATTCCATTTTACTGTCATTTTCGACTAATACCGTAGTGAGTTACCTTTCTTTCATAAACAACGAGGAAGGATATTATTGGCGTGCTATAGCCATTGCAATGCTTTAGATTCTTGCTGGAATATTCAATTTCATTAACATTTTCCATTTATATCGTGGTGAGCAAACTTTTGTGCATAAGAAAGTAGGAAATATTCCTTTGACGATCTGAAGCCATTGCATTGTTACAGGATCTGGATGGAAAATTAATTTTATAGACATTTTCGACTTATATAGTGGTGAGCTAACGTTCTTGCTTAGATAAGGAGGAAGGATGCTTTTGGCGTGCTGCAGCCATTGCAATGCTATTGAATCTACCTGGAAAATTCAATTTTATTGACGTTTTCGACTTATATCGTGGTGAGCTAGCTGTCTTGCATAAATAAGGAGGAAAGATTCCATTGGCGTGCTTTAACCACTGCAATGTTTTTGAATCTGGCGGGAAAATACAATTTTACTGACATTTTCGACTAATATAGTGGTGAGCTACTCTTCTTGCATATATAAGGAGGGAAGATTTTATTGGCGTGCTGTAGCCATTGCAGGGCTATAGAATCCGGCTGGAAAATTCAATTTTATTGCCATTTTCTACTAATATCGTTGTCTTTCGTGCCTAAATAAGGATGAAAGGTTCTATTGACGTACTGTAGCCATTGCATTGCTACAGGATCTGGATGGAAAATTCAATTTTATTGACATTTTAGACTTATATAGTGGTGAGCTAACTTTCTTGCAAAGATAAGGAGGAAGGATGCATTTGGCGAGCTGTAGCCATTGCATTGCTACAGGATCTGTATGGAAAATTCAATTTTATTGACATTTTCGACTAATATCGTGGTGAGGTATGTTTCTTGCATGAATAAGGAGGGCAAATTCTATTGGCGTGCTACAGCCATTGCAATGCTATAGAGTCAGCCTAGGGAATACAATTTTTTTTTACATTTTCGACTTATACCGTTGTGAGCAACCTTCCTTGCATAAATAAGGAGAAAAACACTATCGGCGTGCTATAGCCATTGAAATGCTATAGAATCTGGCTGGAAAATTCTATTATATTGTCATTTTCGACTAATATCGTGGTGAGCTAACTCTCTTGCATAAATCAGGAGGAAAGATTCTATTGGCGTGTTATAGCCATTGCAGAGTTTTAGAACCCGTCTGGAAAATTCAATTTTGTTGACATTTTCGACAAATATCGTGGTGAGCTTACTTTCGAGTATTAATATGGAGGAAAGTGTTTATTGACGCGCTATAGCCATTGCATTGCTATAGGATCTCGCCGGAAAATTCAATTTTACTGTCATTTTCGACTAATATCGTAGTGAGTTACCTTTCTTCATAAATAAGGAGGAAAGATATTATTGGCGTGCTATAGCCATAGCAATGCTTTAGATTCTTTCTGGAATATTCAATTTCATTAACATTTTACATTTATATCGTGGTGAGCAAACTTTTGTGCATAAGTAAGGAGGAAAGATTCCATTGACGTTCTGTAGCAATTTCATTGCTACAGGATCTGGATGGAAAATTCAATTTTATTGACATTTTCGTCTAATATCGTGGTGAGGTAAGTTTCTTGCATGAATAAGGAGGACAGATTCTATTGGCGTGCTACAGCCATTGCAATCCTATAGAGTCAGACTGGGGAATACAATTTTTTATACATTCTCGACTTATACCGTTGTGAGCAAACTTTCTTGCATACATAAGGAGAAAAGATTCTATCGTCGTACAATAGCCATTGAAATGCTATAGAATCTGGCAGGAAAATTCAATTATATTGTCATTTTCGACTAATACCGTGGTGAGCAACCTCTCTTGCATAAATAAGGAGGAAGGATTCTATTGGCCTGTTATAGCCATTGCAGAGCTTATAGAAACCGTCTGGAAAATTCAATTTTTTTGACATTTTCGACTAATACCGTGGTGAGCTAGCTTTCGGGCATAAATATGGAGGAAAGTGTTTATTGACGCGCTATAGCCTTTGCATTGCTATAGGATCTCGCTGGAAAATTCAATTTTACTGACATTATCGACTAAAACCGTGGTGAGCTTCCTTTCTTTCATAAATAAGGAGAAACGATATTATTGTCGTGCTATAGCCATTGCAATGCTTTAGATTCTGGCTGGAATATTCAATTTCATTGACATTTTCCATTTATATCGTGGTGAGCAGGCTTTCGTGCATAAGTAAGGAGGAAAGATTCCATTGACGAGCTGTAGCCATTGCACTGCTACAGGATCTGAATGGAAAATTCAATTTTATTGACATTTTCGTCTAATGTCGTGATGAGGTAAGTTTTTTGCATGTATACGGTGGACATATTCTATTGGCGTGCTACAGCCATTGCAATGCAATAGAATCAGGCTGGAGCATACAATTTTATTGACACTTTCGACTTATATCGTGGTGAGCTTATTTTCTTGCATAAATAAGGAGGAAGGATCATTTTGGCGTGCTGTAGCCATTGCAGAGCTATAGAATCCGTCTGGAAAGTTCAATTTTACAGTCATTTTCGACTAATATCGTAGTGAGTTACCTTTCTTCAGTAATAAGGAGGAAAGATAATATTGTCGTGCTATAGCCATAGCAATGCTTTAGACTCTTGCTGGAATAATCAATTTCATTAACATTTTCCATTTATATCGTGGTGAGCAAACTTTTGTGCATAAGTAAGTAGAAAATAGTCCATTGACGAGCTGAAGCCATTGCATTGCTACAGGATCTGGATGGAAAATTCATTTTATTGACATTTTCGAATATTATCGTGGTGAGCTAATTTTCTTGCATAAATAAGGAGCGAAGATTTTATTGGAGTGCTATAGTCATTGCAGAGCTATAGAATCAGGCTGGAAAATCCAATTTTAGTGACATTTTCTACTAATATCGTGGTGAGCTAACTTTCGAGCATAAATATGGGGGAAAGGGTTTATTGACGCGCTCCAGCCTTTGCATTGCTATAGGATCTCGCTGGAAAATTCAATTTTACTGACATTTTCGACTAATACCGTGGTGAGCTTCCTTTCTTTCATAAATAAGGAGAAACGATATTATTGTCGTGCTATAGCCATTGCAATGCTTTAGATTCTGGCTGGAATATTCAATTTCATTGACATTTTCCATTTATATCGTGGTGAGCAAGCATTCGTGCATAAGTAAGGAGGAAAGATTCCATTGACGAGCTGTAGCCATTGCACTGCTACAGGATCTGGATGGGAAATTCAATTTTCTTGACATTTTCGTCTAATGTCGTGATGAAGTCAGTTTCTTGCATGTATACGGAGGACATATTCTATTGGCATGCTACAGCCATTGCAGAGCTATAGAATCAGGCTGGGGCATTCAATTTTATTGACACTTTCGACTTATATCGCTGTGAGCTAACCTTCCTGCATAAATAAGTAGGAAATGCTCTATCGGCGTGCTATTGCCATTGCAGAGCTATAGAATCCGTCTGGAAAAATCAATTTTATAGTCATTTTCTGCTAATATAGTGGTCAGGTAACTTTCTTGCATAAATGAGGAGGAAAGATTACATTGGCATGCTTTAGCCATTGCAATGCTTTAGAATCTGGCTGGAATATTCAATTTTATAGACATTTTCGACTAATTTATTGGTGAACTAACTTTCTTGAATAAACGAGGAGGATAGACTCTATTGACGTGCTGTGGCCATTGCATTGCGGCAGGACATGGCAAGAAAACTCAATTTTATTGACATATTCGACTTATATAGTGGTGAGCTAACTTTCTTGCTTAGATAAGGAGGAAGGATGCTTTTGGCGTGCTGTAGCCACTGCAGAGCTATAGAATCCGTTAGGAAAACTCAACTTTATAGTCATCTTCGACTGATACAGTGGTGAGCTAACTTTCTTGCATAAATGACGAGGAAAGATTCCATTGACGAGCTGTAGCCATTGCATTGCTAGAGGATCTGGATGGAAAATTCATTTTTTTGACATTTTCCACTAATATCGTGGTGAGTTAAGTTTCTTGCATGAATAAGGAGGACAGATTCTATTGGCGTGCTACAGCCATCGCAATGCTATAGAATCAGGATGGAGCATTCAATTTTATTGACACTTTCGACTTATATCGTTGTGAGCTAACCTTCCTGCATAAATAATGAGGAAATGCTCTATCGGCGTGCTATTGCCATTGCAGTGCTATAGAATCTGTCTGGAAAATACAACTTAATATCATTTTCTACTAATATCGTGGTGAGGTAACTTTCGTGAATATATAAGGAGGAAAGGTCCTTTTGGCGTGCTACAGCCATTGCAATGCTTTTGAATCTGGCTGGAATATTCAAATTTATAGACATTTTCGACTAATTTTCTGGTAAACTTCCTTTCTTGCATAAATGTGGAGGAAAGGTTATACTGGTGCGCTATAGCCATAGCAATGGTCTAGAATCTGCCTGGAAAATTCAATTTTATTGACATTTTCGACCAATACCGTGGTGAGCTTCCTTTCTTTCATAAATAAGGAGGCAAGATATTATTGGCGTGCTATAGCCATTACAGTGCCTTAGATTCTGGCTGGAATATTCAATTTCATTGACATTTTCTATTTATATCGTGGTGAGCAAACTTTCGTGCATAGGTAAGGAGGAAAGATTCCATTGGCGAGCTGTAGCAATCGCAATGCTACAGGATCTGGATGGAAAATTCAATTTTATTGACATTTTCGACTAATATCGTGGTGAGGTTAGTTTCTTGCATGAATAAGGAGGACAGATTTTATTGGCGTGCAACAGCCATTGCAATGCTATAGAGTCAGACTGGTGAATACAATGTTTTTTACATTTTCGACTAATATCGTGGTGAGCTAACTTTCTTGCATAATTGAGGAGGATAGATTCTATTGACGTGCTGTAGCCATTGCATTGCTACAGGGTATGGCACGAAAACACAATTTTATTGACATATTCGACTTATATAGTTGTGAGCTGACTTTCTTGCATAGATATGGAGGAAGGATGCTTTTGGCGTGCTATAGCCATTGCAATGCATTAGAATCTACCGGTAAAATTCAATTTTATTGACGTTTTCGACTAATATCGTGGTGAGCTAGCTGTCTTGCATAAACAAGGAGGAAAGATGCCACTGGCGTGCTATAGCCACTGCAACGTTTTTGAATCTGGCAGGAAAATTCAATTATACTGACATTTTCGACCAATATCGTGGTGAGTTAGCTGTCCTACATAAATAAGGAGGAATGATTCCATTGGTGTGCTATAGCTATAGCAATGATATAGAATCAGACCGGAAAATTCAATTTCATTGACATTTTCGACTAATATCGTGGTGAGCCAACTCCCTGGCATACGTGAGGAGGAAGGATCCTATTGGCGTACTATAGCTATTGCAATGCTATAGAATCTTGCTGGAAAATAGAACTTAATATCATTTTCTGCTAATATCGTGGTGAGCTAACTTTCGTGCGTAAATAAAGAGGTAAGGTCCTATTGGCGTGCTACAGCCATAGCAATGCTCTAGAATCTGGCTGGAATATTCAATTTTATAGACATTTTCGACTAATTTATTAGTGAACTTACTTTCTTGAATAAATGAGGAGGAAAGGTTCTATTGGCGCGCTATAGCCGTAGCAATGGTCTAGATTCTGCCTGGATAATTCAATTCTATTTACATTTCCGACTAATATCGTAGTGAGCTAACTTTCTTTAATAAAGAAGGAAGAAAGATATTATTGGTGTGCTATAGCCATTGCAATGCTTTAGATTCTGACAGGAATATTCAATTTCATTGACATTTTCCATTTATATCGTGGTTAGCAAACTTTCGTGCATAAGTAAGGAGGAAAGATTCCATTGACATGCTGTAGCCATTGCATTACTACAGGATCTGGATGGAAAATTCAATTTTATTGACATTTTCGTCTTATATCGTGGTGAGCTAATTTTCTTGCATAAATAAGGAGGAACGATCATATTGGCGTGCTGTAGCCATTGCAGAGCTACAGAATCCGCCTGGAAAATTCAATTTTATAGTCATTTTCGACTAATATAGTGGTCAGCTAACTTTCTTGCATAAATGAGGAGGAAAGAGACAATTGGCGTGCTATATCCATTACATTGCTATAGGGCCTAGCCGGAAAATTCAGTTTTATTGACATTTTCGCTAGTATCGTGGTGAGCTAACGTTCTTCCATATTTAAGAGGAAAGACTCTATGGGCGTTCTATAGCTATAGCAATGATATAGAATCAGGCCGGGAAATCAATTTTATAGACATTTTCGACTAATATATTGGTGAACTTACTTTCTTGAATAAATGAGGAGGAAAGGTTCTCTTGGCGCGCTATAGCCATTGCAATGCTTTAGAATCTGGCTGTAAAATTCAATGTTATTGACATTTTCGACTAATATAATATCGCAGTGAGCCAACTTTCGTGCATAAATAAGAGTGAAAGATTCCATTGATGTGCTGTAGCCATTGCATTGCTACAGGATATGGCTGGAAAATACAATCTTATTGACATTTTCGACTTATATTGTCGTGAGCTTACTTTCGTGAGTAAATAAGAATGAAAGATTCCATTGACGTGCTGTAGCCATTGCATTGCTACAGGATATGGCTGGAAAATACAATTTTATTGACATTTTCGACTTATATTGTCGTGAGCTATCTTTCTTGCTTAGATAAGGAGGAAGAATGCTTTTGGCGTGATGTAGCCAATGCAATGGTATAGAATTTGGCTGGAAAATTCAATTTTATTGACATTTTCGACAAATATCGTGGTGAGCTAATATTCTTGCTTAAATAAGGAGGGAAGATTTTATTGGCGTGCTATAGCCACTGCAGAGCCATAGAATCCGGCTGGAAAATTCAATTCTATTGTCATTTTCTACTAATATCGTGGTGAACTAACTTTCTTGCATAAATGAGGAGGAAAGAATCAATTGGCGTGCTATAGCCATTGAATTGCTATAGAATCCGGCTGGAAAATTCAATTATATTGTCATTTTCGACTAATATCGTGGTGAGCTAACTTTCGTGCATAAGTAAGGAGGCAAGATTATATTGACGTGCTGTAGCCATTGCACAGCTATAGAATCCGGCTTGAAGATTCAATTTTATGGACATTTTCGAATAATATAGTGGTGAGCATACTTTCTTTCGTAAATAAGGAGGAAAGATCCCATTGGCGTGCTACAGTCACTGCGATGTTTTTGAATCTGGCAGGAAAATTCAATTTTACTGACATTTTCGACCAATATCGTGGTGAGATAGCAGTCTTACGTAAATAGGGAGGAATGGCTCCATTGGCGTGCTATAGCCATTGCAAGGGTCTAGAATCTGACTGGAAAATTCAATTTTATTGCCATTTTCGACAAATTTGTTGGTGAGCTAAATTTCTTGCATTAGTAAGGAGGACAGATACTATTGGCGTGGAACAGCCGTTGCATTGCTATAGGATCTCGGTGGAAAATTCAATTTTACTAACATTTTCGACTAATATCGTGGTGAGCAAACTTTCTTGCATAAATAAGGGGAAAAGATACTATCGGCGTGCTATAGCCATTGAATTGCTATAGAATCCGGCTGGAAAATTCAATTATATTGTCATTTTCGATTAATATCGTGGTGAGCTAACTTTCGTGCATAAATAAAGAGGAAAGGTCCTATTGGCGTGCTACAGCCATTGCAATGCTCTAGAATCTGCCTGCAAAATTCAATTTTATTGACATTTTCGACAAATATCGTGGTGAGGTAAGTTTCTTGCATGAATAAGGAGAACAGATTCTATTGGCGTGCTACAGCCATTGCAATACTATAGAGTCAGACTGTGGAATACAGTTTTTTTACATTTTCGACTTCTACCGTTGTGAGCAAACTTTCTTGCATAAATAAGGAGAAAAGATTCTATTGGCGTGTTACAGCCATTGCAATGCTATAGAATCAGGCTGGAGCATTCAATTTTATTGACACTTTCGACTTATATTGTTGTGAGCTAACCTTCCTGCATAAATAAGGATGAAATGTTCTATCGGCGTGCTATAGCCATTGCAGTGCTATGGAATCCGCCTGGAAAATACTACTTAATATCATTTTCTACTTATATCGTGGTGCGCTAACTTTCGTGCATATATAAGGAGGATAGGTTCTATTGGCGTACTATAGCTATTGCAATGCTATAGAATCTTGCTGGAAAATAGAACTTAATATCATTTTCTACAGATATCGTGGTGAGCTAACTTTCGTTCACAAAATAAAGAGGAAAGGTCCTATGGGCGTGCTACAGCCACAGCAATGCTTTAGAATCTGGCCGGAATATTCAATTTTATAGACATTTTCGACAAATATAGTGGTGAGATAACTCTCTTACATAAATAAGGAGGAAAGAATCTATTGGCGTGTTATAGCCATTGCAGAGCTATAGAACCCGTCTGGAAAATTCAATTTTGTTGTCATTTTCGACTAATATCGTGGTGAGCTATCCTTCGTGCCTAAGTAAGGAGGTATGATTATATTGACGTGATATAGCCATTGCACAGCTATAGAACCCGCCTTGAAAATTCAATTTTATAGACATTTTCGACTAATATAGTGGTGAGCAATCTTTCTTGAATAAATGAGGAGGAAAGAGACAATTGGCGTGCTATAACCATTGCAATGCTATAGGGCCTGGACGTTAAATTCAATTTTAATGACATTTTCGCTAATATCGTGCTGAGTTAACGTTCTTCCATATTTAGGAGGAAAGACCCTGATGGCGTGCTATAGCTATAGCAGTGATATAGAATCAAGCCGGAAAATTCAATTTTACTGTCATTTTCGACTAATATCGTGGTGAGCTAACTTTCGTGCATAAATAAAGACGAAAGGTCCTATTGGCGTGCTACAGCCATTGCAATGCTCTAGAATCTGCCTGCAAAATTCAATTTTAATGACATTTTCGACAAATATCGTGGTGGGGTATGTTTCTTGCATGAATAAGGAGGACAGATTCTATCGGCGTGCTACAGCCATTGCAATGCCATAGAGTCCGGCTGGAATATCCAATTTCATTGACATTTTCTACTAATATCGTGGTGAGCAAACTTTCGTGCATAAATACGAATGAAAGATTCGATAGACGTGCTGTAGCCATTGCATTGCTACAGGATATGGCTGGAAAATACAATTTTATTGACATTTTCGGCAAATATCGTGGTGAGCTGATATTATTGCATAAATCAGGAGGGAAGATTTTATTGGCATGCTATAGCCATTGCAGAGCTATAGAATCCGGATGGAAAATACAATTTTATTGTCATTTTCGACTAATATCGTGGTGAACTAACTTTCGTGCATACATAAAGTGGAAAGGTCCTATTGGCGTGCTACAGCCATAGCAATGCTCTAGAACCTGCCTGCAAAATTCAATTTTATTGACATTTTCGATTAATATCGTTGAGAGGTAAGTTTCTTGCATGAATGAGGAGGACGGATTCTATTGGCGTGCTATAGCCATTGCAATGCCATAGAGTCAGACTGGGGAATACAATTTTTTTTACATTTTCGACTTATACCGTTGTGAGCAAACTTTCTTGCATAAATAAGGTGAAAAGATTCTATCGGCGTGCTATAGCCATTGAAATGCTAATGAATCTGGGTAGAAAACTCAATTTTACTGACATTTTCGACTAATATAGTGGTGAACAAACTTCCTTGCATAAATGAGGAGGATAGATTCTATTGGCGTAAAATAGCCAATGCAATGGTATAGAATATTGCTGGAAAATAGAACTTAATATCATATTCTACTAATATCGTTGTGAGCTAACTTTCGTGCATAAATAAAGAGGGAATGTCCTATTGGCGTGCTACAGCCATAGCAATGCTCCAGAATCTGCCTGCAAAATTCAATTTTATTGACATTTTCGACTAATATTGTGGTGTGTTAAGTTTCTTGCATGAATACGGAGAACAGATGCTATTGGCGTGCTACAGCCACTGCAATACTATTGCAATACTATAGAGTCAGAATGTGGAATACAATTTTTTTTACATTTTCGACTTATACCGTTGTGAGCAAACTTTCTTGCGTAAATAAGGAGAAAGGATTCTATTGGCGTGTTACAGCCATTGCAATGCTCTAG
Source organism: Eufriesea mexicana (assembly GCF_001483705.2). Lineage (NCBI taxonomy): Eukaryota > Metazoa > Arthropoda > Insecta > Hymenoptera > Apidae > Eufriesea > Eufriesea mexicana. Next base: position 20,947 of record NW_016925592.1, read on the forward strand.
AATCAGGCTGGAGCATTCAATTTTATTGACACTTTCGACTTATATCGTTGTGAGCTAACCTTCCTGCATAAATCAGGAGGAAATGTTCTATCGGCGTGCCATTGCCATTGCAGTGCTATAGAATCCGCCTGGAAAATACTACTTAATATCATTTTCTACTTATATCGTGGTGAGCTAACCTTCGAGCATATATAAGGAGGATAGGTTCTATTGGTGTGCTATAGCCATTGCATTGCTACAGGATCAGGATGGAAAAATCAATTTTTTTGACATTTTCGGCTAATATCGTGGTGAGCTAACTCCCTTGCATACGTAAGGAGGAAGGATCCTATTGGCGTACTATAGCCATTGCAATGCTATAGTATCTTGCTGGAAAATAGAACTTAATATCATATTCTACTAATATAGTTGTGACCTAACTTTCGTGCATAAATAGAGAGGAAAGGTCCTATTGGCGTGCTACAGCCATAGCAATGCTCTAGAATCTGCATGCAAAATTCAATTTTATTGTCATTTTCGACTAATATCGTGGTGATCTAATTTTCTTTCATAAATAAGGAGGGCAGACTTCATTGGCGTGCTATTTCCATTGCAGAGCTGTAGAATCCGGCTAGAAAATTCAATTTTATATTCATTTTCGACTAATATAGTGGTGAACTATCTTTCTTGCATAAATGAGGAGGAAAGAATCTATTGGCATACTATAGCCATTGCATTGATATTGGGTCTGGCCGGAAAATTCAATTTGATTTACATTATCGCTAATATCGTGGTGAGCAAACGATCGTACCATATTTAGGAGGAAAGACCCTGTTGGCGTGCTATAGCTATAGCAATGATACAGAATCAGGCCGGAAAATTCAATTTTATAGACATTTTCGACTAATAAAGTGGTGAGCAAGCTTTCTTGAATAAATGAGGAGGAAAGATTACATTGACGTGCTATAGCCATTGCACAGTTATAGAATCCGGCTTGAAAATTCAATTTTATAGACATTTTCGACTAATATAGTGTTGAGCAAACTTTCTTGCATAAATAAGGAGGAAAGATTCCATTGGCGTGCTATAGCCACTGCGATGTTTTTGAATCTGCAGGAAAATTCAATTTTACTGACATTTTCGACCAATATCGTGGTGAGATAGCAGTCTTACATAAATAAGAAGGAATGGTTCCATTGGCGTGCTATAGCCATTGTAATGGTCTAGAATCTGACTGGAAAATTCAATTTTTTTGCCATTTTCGACAAATTTGGTGGTGAGCTAAATTTCTTGCATAAGTAAGGAGGACAGATTCTATTGGCGTGCTACAGCCGTTGCATTGCTATAGGATCTCGGTGGAAAATTCAATTTTACTGACATTTTCGACTAATATCGTGGTGAGTTAACTTTCTTTCATAAATAAGAAGGAAAGATATTATTGGCGTGCTATAGCCATTGCAGATCTTTAGAATCCGCCTGGAAAATTCAATTTTACAGTCATTTTCGACTAATATAGTGGTGAGCTAACTATCTTGCATAAATGGGGAGGAAAGAATCTATTGGTGTACTATAGCCATTGCATTGCTATAGGGTCTGGCCGGAAAATTCAATTTTAATTGCATTTTCGCTAATATCGTGCAGAGTTAATGTTCTTCCATATTTAGGAGGAAAGACCCTGTTGGCGTGCTACAGCTATAGCATTGATATAGAATCAGGCCGGAAAATTCAATTTTATTGACATTTTCGACTAATATTGTGGTGAGCAATCTGTCTTGCATAAATAAGGAGGAAAAATTCTTTTGACGTGCTATAGCCAAAGCATTGCTACAGGATCTGGATGGAAAATTCAGTTTCATGGACATTTACGACTAATATCGTGGTGAGCTAACTCCCTAGCATACGTAAGGAGCTAGGATCCTATTGGCGTTCTATAGCCATTGCAATGGTATAGAATATTGCTGGAAAATAGAACTTAATATCATATTCTACTAATATCGTTGTGAGCTAACTTTCGTGCATAAATAAAGAGGGAAGGTCCTATTGGCGTGCTACAGCCATAGCAATGCTCCAGAATCTGCCTGCAAAATTCAATTTTATTGACATTTTCGACTAATATCGTGGTGTGTTAACTTTCTTTCATAAATAAGAAGGAAAGATATTATTGGCGTGCTATAGCCATTGCAGATCTTTAGAATCCGCCTGGAAAATTCAATTTTACAGTCATTTTCGACTAATATAGTGGTGAGCTAACTATCTTGCATAAATGGGGAGGAAAGAATCTATTGGTGTACTATAGCCATTGCATTGCTATAGGGTCTGGCCGGAAAATTCAATTTTAATTGCATTTTCGCTAATATCGTGCAGAGTTAATGTTCTTCCATATTTAGGAGGAAAGACCCTGTTGGCGTGCTACAGCTATAGCATTGATATAGAATCAGGCCGGAAAATTCAATTTTATTGACATTTTCGACTAATATTGTGGTGAGCAATCTGTCTTGCATAAATAAGGAGGAAAAATTCTTTTGACGTGCTATAGCCAAAGCATTGCTACAGGATCTGGATGGAAAATTCAGTTTCATGGACATTTACGACTAATATCGTGGTGAGCTAACTCCCTAGCATACGTAAGGAGCTAGGATCCTATTGGCGTTCTATAGCCATTGCAATGGTATAGAATATTGCTGGAAAATAGAACTTAATATCATATTCTACTAATATCGTTGTGAGCTAACTTTCGTGCATAAATAAAGACGGAAGGTCCTATTGGCGTGCTACAGCCATAGCAATGCTCCAGAATCTGCCTGCAAAATTCAATTTTATTGACATTTTCGACTAATATTGTGGTGTGTTAAGTTTCTTGCATGAATACGGAGAACAGATGCTATTGGCGTGCTACAGCCACTGCAATACTATAGAGTCAGGCTGGGGAATACAATTTTTTTTACATTTTCGGCTTATACCGTTTTGAGCAAACTATCTTGCATAAATAAGGGGAAAAGATTCTATCGGCGTGCTATAGCCATTGAATTGTTATAGAATCCGGCTGGAAAATTCAATTATATTGTCATTTTCGACTAATATCGTGGTGAGCTAACTTTCGTGCATAAATAAAGAGGAAAGGTCCTATTGGCGTGCTATAGCCATTGCAATGCTCTAGAATCTGCCTGCAAAACTCAATTTTCTTGACATTTTCGACAAATATCGTGGTGAGGTAAGTTTCTTGCATGAATAAGGAGAACAGATTCTATTGGCGTGCTACAGCCATTGCAATACTATAGAGTCAGTCTGTGGAATACAATTTTTTTACATTTTCGACTTATACCGTTGTGAGCAAACTTTCTCGCATAAATAAGGAGAAAAGACTCTATTGGCGCGTTACAGCCATTGCAATGCTATAGAATCAGGCTGGAGCATTCAATTTTATTGACACTTTCGACTTATATCGTTGTGAGCTAACCTTCCTGCATAAATAAGGAGGAAATGTTCTATCGGCGTGCTATTGCCATTGCAGTGCTATAGAATCCGCCTGGAAAATACTACTTAATATCATTTTCTACTTATATCGTGGTGAGCTAACTTTCGTGCATATATAAGGAGGATAGGTTCTATTGGTGTGCTATAGCCATTGCATTGCTACTGGTTCTGGCCGGAAAATTCAATTTTATTGACATTTTTGACTTATATCGTGGTGAGCTAAATTTCTTGCGTAATAAGGAGGGAGGGCCATATTGGCGTGCTATAGCCATTGCAGAGCTATAGATTCCGTCCGGAAAATTCAATTTTATTGTAATTTTCGCCTAATATAGTGGTCAGCTATCTTTCTTGCATAAATGAGGAGGAAAGAGACTATTGGCGTGCTATAACCTTTGCATTGCTATAGGGCCTGGACGTAAAATTCAATTTTAATGGCATTTTCGATAATATCGTGCTGAGTTAACGTTCTTCCATATTTAGGAGGAAAGACCCTGTTGGCGTGCTATAGCTATAGCAATGATATAGAATCAGGCCGGAAAATTCAATTTTATTGTCATTTTCGACTAATGTCGTGGTGAGCTAACTTTCGTGCATAAATAAAGAGGAAAGGTCCTATTGGCGTGCTACAGCCATTGCAATGCTCTAGAATCTGCCTGCAAAATTCAATTTTATTGACATTTTCGACAAATATCGTGGTGAGGTAAGTTTCTTGCATGAATAAGGAGAACAGATTCTATTGGCGTGCTACAGCCATTGCAATACTATAGAGTCAGAATGGGGAATACAATTTTTTTTTACATTTTCGACTTATACCGTTGTGAGCAAACTTTCTTGCATAAATAAGGAGAAAAGATTCTATTGGCGCGTAACAGCCATTGCAATGCTATAGAATCAGGCTGAAGCATTCAATTTTATTGACACTTTCGACTTATATCGTTGTGAGCTAACCTTCCTGCATAAATA
>NW_016925593.1:0-260 GCF_001483705.2 Eufriesea mexicana
AGCCAGACGTCGCATACCCAAACGTAACCTAACTCAACGTAACATGACGAGACGGCTATTAGCTGACCTCAACAGGAACAAGTGGATCGCACTAGAGCTCAGCAGTTCGCAAAAATCCTCCGCAATGCAGTTAAGAGCTCAAAGGAGGATGAAATGCTGACATAACCTGACCTAACATAACCTAACTAATATAGCGCACCTCAACGGAGCGTGCCGCAAGCTCTGCTGCCGCATTGCACGGAGCCAAGCAGAATACAGTA
>NW_016925594.1:0-827 GCF_001483705.2 Eufriesea mexicana
ATGTCAGCTCACCATGATATTCGTCGAATATGTCTATAAAATTGAATTTTCCAACCAGATACTTTAGAATTGCAATGGCCATGGCCGGCCAATAGAATCTTTCCTCCGTATTTATGCAAGAGAGATACCTCACCACGATATGAGTCGCAAATGTCAATAAAGTTGAATTTCCGAGGCAGATTCTACAGCATTGTAATGGCTATAGCACGGCATTAGTATATCGAAAATGTTAATAAGATTGAATTTTCCTGACAGATTCAATAGTATTGCATTGGCCATGGCTGGCCAATCGAATCTTTCCTCCGTATTTATGCAAGAAAGTTACATCACCACGATATTATTGGAAAATGTCAATGAAGTTAAATTTTCGAGGCAGATACTATAGCAATGTAATGGCTATAGCACGCCAATAGAATTCTAACTCCTTATTTATGCAAGAAAGTTAGCTCACCACGATATTGGTCGAAAATGTCAATGAAATTGAATTTTCGAGCCACATGATACAGCATTGTTATGGCTATAGCATGGCAATAGTATCTTTCCTCCTTATTTATACAAGAAAGTTAGCTCACCACGACATTAGTCGAAAATGTCATTAAAACTGAATTTTCCATCCAGATACAATAGAATTGCAATGGCTATAGCTGGCCAATAGAATCTTACCCACTTAATTATGCATGAAAGTTACCATACAACGGTATTATTCGAAATTGTTATTAAAATTGAATTTTCGAGGCAGAATCTATAGCAATGCAATGGCTATGGCACCCCAATAGATTCCTTCCTCATTATTTATGCAAGAAAGTTAGCTCGCCACGATATTAGAC
>NW_016925595.1:0-297 GCF_001483705.2 Eufriesea mexicana
CATCCACCTTTACATACATCCATCCTTCCATCCATCAATACATCCACCCATCCATACATCCATCGAACCATACGTCCATCCATCCATACAAGTACCCATCCATACATCCATCGATCCATACATCTATCCATCCATACATCCACCCATCCATACATTAATACATCCACACATCCATAAATCCATTAATACATACATCTATGCAACCGTACATACATGCATAAATACATCCATACGTACATCCATTCATACATCCATCGATCCATACACCCATCCATCCATACATCCATTAATACAGTT
>NW_016925596.1:0-916 GCF_001483705.2 Eufriesea mexicana
CAACACATTAGTGAAGAGTAGAAGGCAGAAATCCATAGAATCGCTATGTGCATCAGAAAAGTCGTAGCTATCCTAACCTAACCCAAACCAACAGTGCATAGCCAACCATAGCATAACTCAACCTAACGTGCCAGAGTCGTAGATATCCTAACCTAACCCAAACCAACAGTGCATAGCCAACCATAGCATAACTCAACCTAACGTGCCGGGACATCTATTCCTGCCCTCCCCAGAGCCAACTAGGACACACTAGAGTAGAGTAGGGCGCCCGCACCCACCGAATAGCGGCGTGCATCCCGAAAGTTAAAGCTACCCTGACCAAACACAGCCTGACCCAACCTTACCGAAAGTAACCTGACACAACGTAGCGTGCAGAGGCCACTATTGCTGACCGTTCAAAATCAAGCTGAAAGGATTAGAGCACAGTATAGCGCAGAAATCCACCTCAAAGTGGACTATAGCACTATTGTCAAACGTACATTTCGTAACCTAACCAACCGTTACCTAGCCAAACGTAACCTAACTCATCCTAACGTGCCGCGACCAGTACTGCTGGCTTCCACAGAGGCAAAGAGGACACATGAGCGGAGAGAACGCCGAAATTCATATTATCGCAGCGCATATCAGAAGAATCAAAGCAAAGTAGGCCCAAACCAAGCTGACAGAACATAGCCAAACATAGCCTAACACAACCTGGCGTGCCTAAACAGATATTGTTGCCCCCCCCCACAACCAAGCAGGACATTCTAGTTCACAGCAGAGCGCAGAATTCCTTCGAATAGCAGTGCGCAGCACAAAACGAAAAGCTAACCCAACCATACATGGCCAAACCAAGCCCAACCTAACGTAACCTGACTAAGCATAACGTGCCGAGACCACTATTGCTGGCCATCTCATAGCCAAGCTGAAAATATTA
>NW_016925597.1:0-998 GCF_001483705.2 Eufriesea mexicana
TACACGTCCATCCTGTGGACCGCAGCGCTCTACTCCCCCTAACATGCCGTGCCTGACGATGGGTAGCCCAGCAATATTTGGCTAGGCACGATAGTTTGGTATTGATTACGTTTGGTTAGGTTAGGTTGGTTCATGTTATATTAGGATGTCATTAACTTCTCTGCTTTACACTTCAATGCGCCGCATTTCTGCGCTCTACAGTGCTCTAGTATACTTTGCTTGAGTCTGTCTAGGTCAGCAATAGTGGCGTGGGCACGTTGGGTTCAGTTAGGTTACGTTCCTTTATGTTACGTTTGATTTGGATAGGATAGGTTAACTTTGACTTTTGCGATATACACTGCTATTCGGTCGGCACCTGCGCACTGCATGGCTCCACTAGTATCTGCTTGACTTTAGGAAGGCCAGTAATGGCGGTCGTGGCGCTCCTGATTGAGATATGCTACGCTTGGTTAGGTTATATTCAGCTAAGCTTGGATGAGATGGCTTTCACTTTTGCGCTGTACACTGCTGTTCGGACGGTATCCGCGCCCTGCGTTTCTCTACTAGCAACCGCTAGTCCCTCGGGAGGCCAGCAATGGTCGTCGTGGCACGTTTGTTTCTGTTATGTTACGTTTTGTTAGGTAAGGATTGGTCAGGCTTGGATAGGGTATCTTTGACTTTTGTGCTGTACAATGCTATTAAGTCGATACATGTACAATGTACAGCTCCACTAGCATCTGCTTGTCCCTGTGGAGGCCAGCAACAGAGGACGTGGCACGTTTCGTTGGGTTACGTTACATCTGCTTATCTTAAAGTTGGTTAGGTTAGGATAGGATATGTGTAAATTTTGTGCCTTACACTGCCATTCTGTGGACCTCTGCGCACCACTCTCCCTTAATGTGACATGCTTGGCGATGGGGATTCAAGCAATAGAGGCCTCGGGTCGGTAGGTATATTTTTTCCACATCTGGTTTTAAAATGTTAGGTCAGATTAGGTTAGGATATCTTTGACTCTTGTG
>NW_016925598.1:0-7133 GCF_001483705.2 Eufriesea mexicana
GCCAGCAATATCTGTCGTGGCAGGTATGGTTGTGTTAGGTTAAGCTAGGATAGTTCAGGTGAGTTGAAGTTTGGTAAGGGTGGCTTTGACCTTTGTGCTATACACTGCTTTTCGTTCGATATCATCGCTGTGTATTGCTGTACGAGCATCTGGTTGTCTCTGGGGTAGCCAGCAACAGTGGTCGTGGCACGTACGGTTTACATAGGTTACGTTTTGTCAGGTTAGGTTCGGCAAAGTTCGGTTAGAATGGCTCCGAATTTTGTGTTACACAATGCCTTTCTATGGACTTCTGTGATCATCTGTGCACTGCTGCACTCTGCTTGTCTCTGTGGGCGCCAGGAATAGTGCTCATGGCACGATAGTTTGTGTTATGGTACGTTTGGCGAAGTTAGGATTGGTTACGCTTCGATACGATAGCTGTGACTTCTATCTCATACACTGCTGTTCGGAGGATCTGTGCGCTCCTCATTGCGCCACTACAATCTGCTCGACTATAGGGCGGCCAGTAATTGTGGTCTGGTCACGTTAGGTTTGGTTAGGCAACGTTTGGTTGGTTATGTTTTCTGGACTAGGCTTGGATTGCTTTGCCATACGTAGTATACATTGCTCTACTAGCATCTGCTTGTCTCCGGCGTGGACAGCAATAACTGTCGTTGTATCCTTGGTTGAGTTATGTTACGTTCGCTTAGGTTGGGTTAGATTAAGTTTGGACTGGTTGTTTCCGACTTTTGCGCTATACACTGCTATTCGTTCGCTATATGCGCTCGGCGTTGCTCTACTAGCATCCACATCTCTCTGTAGGGGCCGGCAACAGTGGTCGTGGCACGTTTGTTTGAGTTAGGTTACGTTTGGTTAGGTAAGGTTTGCATAGGTTTGGATAGGATAGATTTGACTTATGTGCTGTACACTACTATTCGGTTAATTTCTACGATCTACTGAGATTTAATATGCTCTGCTTGGCGCTGGGGAGGCCTGCAGTTGTGATCTCGGAAGGTTAGGTTGAGTTAGCCTGCACTTGGTTTGGTTAATCTTGGAAAGTTTAGGATAGTATAACTTTGACATTTGCGTTAAGCACTGCCATTCGGTGGATTTCAGCGCACTACTGTTCGCTAACATGATCTGCTTGGCTCTGGGAAGGCCAGCAATGGCGGTCTCGGCACACCAGGTTGAGACTGGCTATGCTTCTTTATGTTCTGCTGGTTTGGGTTAGGCTCGGGTAGCTCTGCCTTTTCTCATATACGCTGCGACTATATGGTTTTCTGCGTTCTACCCTCCACTAGCGTGTTCCGCTTGACTATGTGGAGAGCAGGAACAGTGGTCGCGGAACCTTAGGTTTATTCAGGTTACGTTTGGTATGGTTACGTCTGGTTAGGTTTGGAGGGGTTAGATAAGAATTTAGCGCTATAGTCTACTTTTTGTTGGACTTCTGGGCTCTAATGTGTTCTGGTATGTCCTGCCTGGCACTGTGAATGGCAGCAACTGCGGTCGCGGCACGTTAGGTTTAGTCAGGCTATGTTTGTTTATGCTCAATTGGTTTGGGTTAGGCTCGGGCAGCTTTTACATTCAAGAAATACAGCGCGATTCCATGGATTCCTGCGTTCTACTCTCCAATAAATAGTTCTGCTCCACTGTGGCGAGGCCAGCAATGCCGGGCGCGGCGCGTCAGTTTGAGTTAGGTTAGGTTTGGTCATGTTACGATTAGTTAGGTCAGCAGGGGACAGCTTTGTCTTTTGCGCTGTAGTCTACTGTTGAGTATATTTCTACCACCTGCGGTGCACAAACATTTTCAGCTTGTCCCTGGGAAAGCCAGCAATAGTGATCTCGGCACGTTACGTTTATCCAGGTTACGTTCGGTGAGGTTGGGTTATGTTAAGTTTTGTCAGGATTGCTTCAGTTCTTGTGCTGCAGGCTGCTATTCGGTGGATGTCTGCGATCTACTGTGCTCTATTGTGTCCCGCTTGCCTCTGCGGATGGCTGCAATAGCGGTCTCGGCGCGTTAGGTTGAGTTAGGCTATGTATGGTTATGTCCTGTTGGTTTGGATTAGGCTTGGTAGCTTCTACATTTCCGATAAACACTGCGCTTATATGAATTTCTGAGTTCTACTCTCCACTAACGTGTTCCGCTTGACTCTGTTGAGGCCACCAATAGTGGTCGCGGAAGGTTGTGTTGAACTGGGTTACGATTGGTTACGTTACGGTTGGCTTTGTTAGGAGAAGATGGCTTTTACTCTAGTGCTGTAGTCTGCTATTAGGTGGATTACTGCTCCCTACGGTGCTTCAATATTTTCAGCTTGGCTCTGGGAAGGCCAGCAAGGGTGGAATCAGCACGTTATGATGAGTCAGGCCACGTTCGGTTGAGTTGGATTAGACTACATTTTGTAAGAGTAGCTTCTACTTTTGTGCGGTACAATGCTATTCTGTGGATTTCTGCCATCTACTGTGCTCTAGTTTGTCCTTCTTGGCTCTGTTGACTGCAGCAATAGCGGTCTCGGCTCGTTAGCCTGAGACAGGCTATATTTCGTTATGTTTTGTTGGTTTGGGTTAGGCTCGGGTAGCTTCGACTTTCCTGATATACATTGCGATTATATGGTTTTCTTCGTTCTACCCTCCGCTGGAGTGTTCCGCTTGACTATGTGGAAGACAGCACTAGCGTTCGCGGCACGTTAGGTTGAGTAAGGTTACGATTGGTTGTGTTACGTTTGGTTAGGTTAGAAGAGGACAGCTACGAATTTTGTGCTGTAGCCTGCTATTCGGTGGATTTCTGGGCTCTAATGTGCTCTAGTATGTCCTGCTTGACTCTGGGGATAGCAGCAAAAGCGGTCTCGGCACGGTAGGTTTAGCCATGCTATGTTTGGTTATGTCCGGTTTGTGTGGGTTGGGCTCGGGCAGTTCTGACTTTCATGTTATACAGTGCGATTACACGGATCCCAGCGTTTTACTGTCCACTAGCGTGTTCCGCTTGACTGTGTGGAGGCCAGAAATAGTTGTGGCGGCACGTCAGGTTGCGTTGGGTTATGTTCGTTTAAGTTACGTTTGGTTAGGTTAGGAGAGGATGGCTTTGACTTTTGTGCCATAGTCTGCTGTTAGGAGGATTCCTGCTCCCTACAGAGCATTAATATTTTTTGTTTGGCTCTGGGAAGGCCAGCAATAGGAGTCTCGGCACGTGATGTGGGGACAAATTGCGTTCGGTTAGCACGGGCTTTGCAATGTTTGGTGAGGATAGCGTTAACTTTGGTGATGTACGCTGCTATTCGGTGGATTTCCGCGATCGACTGTGCTCTAATATGTCCTGCTTGGTTGCGCGGAGTGCAGCAATAGCGGTCGCAGCACGTCAGGGTAGGTTAGGATACCTTCGGTTATATTACGATTCTCTAGGTTAGGAGAGGGTAGCTATGACTTTAGTGCTATAGTCTACTATCAGGTGGATTTCTGCGCCCTATAGTGTTGAATATCCTCGGCTTCGCTCTGTCAAGTCCACCGATTATGGTCGCTGCACGTTATGATGTGGCAGGCACGCATCGGTTATGTAGGGTCGGGATAAGTTTGGTCTGGACGTCATAAACTTTTGTGATGTACACTGCTATTCGATGTATCTCTGCGCTCTACTCTGCTCTAGTACGTCGTCCTTGGCCTTGGAGAGTGCAGAAATGACGGTATCTGCACGTTAGGCTTAACTATGATATGTTCGGTTATTTTCGGTTGGTTCGGGTTAGTTGTGGGTAGCATTGACTTTCTGGTATACACTGCGTTCATATGGATTTCTGCGCTCTACTCTTTACTAACGTGTTCTGCTTGCCTCTGGGGTGGCCAGAAATTGTGGTCGCGGCACGTTAGGTTGAGATATGCTACTTTTGGTTATATTACGCTTGGTTAGATTAGGACGGGATATCTATAACTTTATTGCTATAGTCTGTTATTATGTGTACCTGTGCGCCCCACATTTCTCTAATGTTTCCAGCTTGGCTCTGGCAAGGTCAGAAATAGTGGTCTCGTTTGTTATGATGAGTCAGGTTACGCTCGGTTAGGTTGGGTCAGGCTAAGTTTGGGCAGGACAGCTTTAACTTTTGGGCTGTACACAGCTTTTCGCTGGATTTCAGCGCTCTGGTATGCTCTTGTATATGCAGCTTGACTCTGGGGTGGGAAAAAGTAGTAGTCTCGTCACGTTACTTTTAGTTATGTTACGTTTGGGTATGTTACGGTTGGTTAGGTTTGGAAAGGATAGCTTAGACTTTAGTGCCATTGTCTGCGGTTAGGTGGATTTGTGTTCCATTCAGTGCACTAATATTTTCAGCTTCGCTCTGGGAAGGCAACGAGGGTGGTCTTGGCACGTTATGTGTCGTGCTACGTACGGTTACGTTGGGTTAAGCTAGATTTGGCAAGTACAGCTTTAACTTTTGTACTGTACAATGCTCTTCGGTTCGTCCCTGTGCCCTGATGTGCTCTCGCATGTCCAGCTTGGCTCTGGGGTGGGCAAAAATGGCGGCCTCGGTACCTTAGGGTGTGTCAGGCTACGTTTGGCTATGCTCTGTTGGTTTCGGTTATGTTTGGGTTGCTTAGGCTTTTCCGACATACGCTGCGATTAAATGGATGTCTGCGGTCAACCCTCCACTAGTGTTTCCCGCTTTACTCTGGAGAGGCCAGAAGTAGTGGTGGCAGCACGTCAGTGTAGGTTAGGATACGTCGGGTTATATTAGGATTCTCTAGGTTAGGAGAGGACAGCTTCGACTTTAGTGCCTTAATCTGTTATTAGGCGGATTTCTGCTCCATACAGTGCTTTAATGTTTACAGCCTTGCTCTGGAAAGGCCAGCAATAGCTGTCTCGTGTCATTATGTTGAGTCAGGTTACGTTCGCTTAGGCTGGGATAACACATGCTTGGTCAGGATAGCTTTATCTTCCGTGATGTACACTGCTATTCGGTGGTTTTCTGCTCTCTGCCGTGCTATAGTATGTCCTTCTCGGCTGTGTGTGCGTAGGCGCAGGGGGGGGGGGCAGTGGGCAACAATTGCGGTCTCGGCGTGTTTGATAATGTCAGGCTATATTTTCCTTTGTTTTGTTGGTTTGGGTTAGGCTTGGGTAGCTTTGACTATTCCGATATACACTGGGATTATATGGCCTTCCGCATTCTACTCTCCACTAGCGTGATCCGCTTGACCCTGGGGAGGAAGGAAGTAGCGGTCTCGCCTCGATATTTTGAGTTATGTTTCGTTTGGTAATGTTTTGTTTGGCTAGGCTACGAGAGGATATCTTTGACTTTAGTGCAATAGTCTGGTATTAGGTGCATTTCTGCTACCTAGAGTGCCTTAATGTTTTCAGGTTGCCTCTGGGAAGGACAGAAACTGTGGTCTCGACACGTTATGTTGTATCAGATTTCGGTCGGTTGTGTTGGGTCAGGCTAAGTTTGGTTGTGGTAGCCATAACTTTTGTGCTATATACTGCTATTCGGTGGATTTCTGCACTCTACTGAGCTCTAGTATGCCCTGCTTGGCACTGAGGAGGGCAACAATAGCGGTCACGGCACGTTAGGTTAAGTTATTCTACGCTGGGTGAGGATAGGTTAAGCGTGCTTAGGCCAGGGTGTCTTTGACTTTTGTGTTGTACATTGCTACCTGGTAGCCTTCTGCACTCTAATCTGCTGTGCTATACAATGCTGGACTCTGGGGAAGCCGGAAATAGTGGTCAGGGCACGATAGGATTTGTTAGGCTACGTTTGTTAGTGTTACCGTTGGTTAGGGTGGCTTAGGGTAGCTATGACTTTTGTGCTATATACCGCAATTCGGAGGATGCCTACGCTATACATTGCTCTACTGCACTCTACTCGACTCTGGGGACACCCGTAATAGTGGTCTCGGCACATCGGTTTGTGTTAGATTGCGTTTGGTTATGTGACGTTTGGTTAGGTTAGGATAGGACAGCTTTGGCTTTGTGCTATGCACTGCTATTCGGACGATTCCAGCGGCCTGCATTGCTCTGCTATACTGTGCATAGCTCTCGTGAGACCAGCAACGGCTTTCATGGCACGTCAGTTTGTGTTACGTTACGTCTGTGTATGCTGCGATTGGCTAGGTTAGGATAGGGTAGCTTTGACTTTTGCGCTCCGGTAGAACTCTACCGCTGTTCGGTAGATTTCTGCCCTATACATTGCTCTACAGCTCTCTGTTCGTCCCTGGGGAGGCCGGTAATTGTGTTCTCGGTTCATTAGGTCAAGTTAGGCTGCGTTTGTTTAGGTTATGCTAGTTTGGGTTAGGTTCGGATTCCTTTAACTTTCATGCAATGTACTGTTTTTCGGTGAACTTCTGCGCTCTACTGTGCTTTCGCATGCTCTACTTGGCTCTGGAGAGGACAGCAACAGTGGTCTCGGCACGTTACGTTGAGATGGATAACGTCCGCTCATATTACGTTTGGTTACGTTAGGACGGGATAGATTTGACCTTCGTGCTGTAAACTGCTATTCGGTGGATTTCTGCGCTGTACTGTGCTCCGATGCGCTCTGCTTGGCTCTGGGGAGGGCGGCAATAGTGCTCTCGGCGCTTTAAGTTGAGTTACGTTACGTATGGCTTGGGTACGTTTGGTTAGTTTAGCTTAGGGTAACTTCGACTTGTACGCTGTACGCTGATATTCGTTGGCTCTCTGCGCTCTTCATTTCTCTACTATACTCTGCTCGACTCTGGGGAGACTAGCAATGGTGGTCTCGGCCAGTTATGCATAGTTGGGTTACGTTTGGTTACGTTATGTTATTCTGGGTTAGGTTCGGATAGATTCTACTTCCGCGGAATGCGCTGCTATTCGGTGGATTTCTACGGACTACTGTGCTCTAATACGTTCTGCTTGGCTCTGCGGAAGCCTATAATAGAGGTCTGGTAACGATACGCTGAGATAGGATACGTTTGACTAGGTTACGTTTGCCATGGTTAGGTTTGGTTAGCGTCGACCTTTCTGCTATACACGGAGATTCCATGTATTCCTGCTCTCTACTCTCCTCTATTATGGTCTGCTCGGTTCTGCGGAGGCCAGCAATGCTGGTCGCGGCTCGTCTGGTTGTGTTACGATACGACCGCTTATGTTACGTTTTGTTAGGTCAGGATAGGATAGCTTTGACTTTTGTGCTATAAACTGCTATGCCGTGGATTTCTGC
>NW_016925598.1:7782-12184 GCF_001483705.2 Eufriesea mexicana
GGGGCAGCAGTTGGTGTGGCGGCACGTTTGGAAGTGTTTAGTTACGTTCGGTAGTGTTACGATTAGCTAGGGTAGGATAGGTTACCTGTGACTCTTGTGCTGCATAATGCTTCTTGGTGGATTTCTCCGCTCTACTGCGCTCTAATATGATCTGCTTGGCTCTGGAGAGGCCAGTAGTACATGTCTCGGCACGTTAAGTTTAGCTTTTCTATGTTTGGTTAGTTTAGGGAATCATTGACTTTTGCGGTATGCATTGCTGTTTGGTGTGTTTCTACTCTTTACTGTGCTCTACTACATTCTGTTCGACTCTGTAGATGCCAGTAATAGTAGTCTAGGCGCGTCAGGTAGTGTTTGCCTACGTTCGGTAATGTTACCTCCGGTTATGTTAGGACAGGGTAGCTTCGACTACTACGTTAGGCACTGCGATTCTATGGATTTCAGGGCTCTAATCTACCCAAATATGCTCTGAATGGCGAAGTGGAGGCCAGCAATTTTGGACTCGGCACGTTACGTTTTGTTACAGTACGTTTGGTTAGGTTAGTTTAGGTCGGGATGGTTCAAGGTTTCTCTGACTATAGCGCTAGACACTGTTATTTGGTCACTTCCTGCTATCTTCTGTGCTCCAGTATATTCTGCTTGTCTCTGGGGAGGCAAGCCACTCTGGTCTCGGCATGTTTTGATAAGTTAGATTATGTTTGCTTATATTACGTTTGGCTAGGTCAGGAGAGGATAGAGTTTACTTTTGCGCTATAGACAGATATTCGGTCGACCTCTTCGCATTCTCTGCTCGGTTCTGGGGAGGCCAGCAATAGCGGTCCCGGCACGTTAGATTGAGTTGTGGTACGATCGATTAGGTTACGTTTGCTTGGGTTATATCAGTATAGATTCGGTTTTCGTGCCATACACTGCTATTCGATGGATTTCTGCGCTGCAAATTGCTCTACTATACTCTGCTCGACTCTCGGGAGGACGGCAATAGTGGTCGAGGTACATTAGGTTGACTTAAATTATGTTTCGTCAGGTTAGGTTATGATGACTTATGTTATGATAGCTTCGACTTTTGTGCTACACAATGCTATACTATGGGCTTCTGCGCTCTTCATTGCTCGATCGCACATTGTTTATATCCCTGGATGCCGGAATAATGCTCTCGGCACGTTAGGCTCTGTTATGATACTCTTGGTCATGTTAGGTTTTGTTGGGTTTGGTGGGGATAGCTTTTACTTTTGCCCTATACGCTGCTATTCTGTCGATTTCAGGGTCCTACATAGCTCTGCTACGCTCTGCTTGTCTCTCGTGAGGCCAGCGGTACTGGTCGCGGCTCCCCAGTCTGTGTTACGTTACGTCTGGGCATATTAAATTTGGATATGTACGGAAGTGATAGCTTTGACTTTTGCGTTGTACACTGCTATTCGGTGGGTTTCGGCGCTTTACGGCGCTCTAGTATATTCTGCTTGGCTCTGGGAAGCTAGCTTCCCTGGTCTCTGCACATTAGGTTGGGTAATGCTGCCTCCGGTTATGTTACGTATGGTTACATTGGGAGAGGGTAACTACGATTATTGTTCCATGGATTGCGATTTTAGGGATTTCAGCGCTCTACTCTCCTCTAATATGTTCTGCATGGCGATAGGGAGACGAGCAATTGTGGTCTCGGCACGTTAGGTTGAGATATGTTATGTTTGGCATGACTTGGTTGGGTCAGGTTTGGCTAGTACAGCTGTGACTTTGTGCTGAACGCAGCTGCTCGAGCAATTTCTGCGCTCTGCAATGCCGTACTAGACTCTCTTTGCCTGTGGGGAGTCCAGCAATAGTGGTCGTGACACGCTTGGCTGGGTTAGGTTACGTTTGGCTTTGTTAGGGTAGGTTAAGTTTGGTTCGGGTGGCATTGACGTTCGTGCTATACACTGCTATTCGGTGGACTTATGCGCTCTACCGTGTACTAGTATATTCTGCTTGGCTATGGGGAAGCCAGCAGCAGTGTTCTCGGCACGTTAAGATGGGTTCGATAGCGTTTGGATAGGTTTGGTTATGTTAGGTTAGGCTGGGAGGTCGTTGACTTTTGAGCTACACACTGATAATATATGGACTTCGGCGCCATATTGCGTGCCATCACAATCTGCTTGTGTCCGGGGTCGCCAGGAATGGCGGTCGCGGCACGTTGCCTTCTGTTCGATTCCGTTCGGTCATATAAGGTTATGCTGTGATTGTTTGGGATAGCTTTGACTTTTGTTCTAGACACTGCTGTTCTATGGACTTCTGCGCCCTAATTTGCCCTATCACGCTCCGTTTGTCTCCGTGGATGCGAGGAATGTTTGTCGCAGCACGGCAGGTGGAACTTTGCTACATACGGTTAGGTAAGGTGGGGTTATGTTTGGATAAGATTGCTTCGACTTTTGTGCTACACACTGCTATTCGGTGGACCTGTGCACTCTGCTGTGCCCTAACATATTCTACCTGGTTCTATGGAGGACAGAAGTATAGATCTCGGCTCGTTAGTTATAGTTATTCTGCTTGGTTATGTTACGTTATATCCTGATACGTTATGATATCTACGACCTTTGTGGTTAACGTTGCAATTTGGGGGCTCTCTGCGCTCTAGTGTGCTCTAGTCTGTTCTGCCTGGCTCTGTGGGGGGCCAGAAACAGAGGTCTCAGCACCTTGTTCGAGAAGTACAACGTTCGGTTATGTTACTTTATGCTATGTTAGGATAGGGTAGCTTCGACTATTATGCTGTACACCGCTATTTGGCGGATTTCGGCGCTCTATATTGCTCTAATATGCGCTGCATGTCTCTGCGGATGCCAGCAATGTGATTCTCGGCACGTTTTATTTAGATAGTATTCGCTTGGCTCGGCTAGGTTGGGACTGGTTAGGTTAGGATATGTTTGACTTTCTTGCTGCACACTGCAATGCGGTCGATTACTACGCTCTACAGCCTTCCAGTATATTCAGCTTCGTTCTTGGGTGGCAAGCAAGGGTGGTCTCGCCGCGTTAGGTTAAGTTAAGCTACGTTCTGTTGTGTTACTTCTATCTATGTTAGGATAGTGCAGCTACGACTTCTGTGTTATGCACTGCGATTCTATGCACTACTGCGATCTACCCTACTCTAACGCGATCTCATTGGGTCTGAGGAGGGCAGCGATTGAAGTCTTGGCACGTTAGGAAGAGTCAGGCTGTGTTTGGTTAAGTTACGTTTGGTAAGGTTAAGATCGGATAGCTTTGACTATTGTGCTGTACGCTGCTATACGGCGAACTTCTGCGCTCTACTATGATCTAGTATGTTCTGCTTGGCTCTGGGACGGCCGGCAATGGCGGTCTCGGCACGCAAGGTTGAGTCAGGTTACGCATGGCAAGGCTATCTTCGGATAGGTTTTGATAGTGTAGCTTCGACCCTAGTGCTATAAACTGCTATTCGGTCGAAATCTGTGCACTGCATTGCTTTACTGGCATCTGCTTGTCTCTGTGGAAGCCAGTAATAGCGGTCGTGGCAGGTTTGGTTGAGATAGGTTACGCTTGGTTGTGCTAGGTTGGGTTAAGTTTGGTAGCTATGGCTTTGACTTATGTGCTATACGCTGCCATTCGGTCGATGCCTGCTCCCTACGTTGCTCCTTTAGCATCCGCTTGTGTCTGGGGGGACCAGCAATAGTGGCCGTGGCGCGTTTGGTTGAGTCATGTTACGATCAGGTCGGTAAGGTTAGGTTAAGTTTGGTTAGAATGGATTTGACTTTTGTGCTATAGGCAGCTATTCGGTGGTTCCCTGCGTTCTACATTGCTTTAATATGCTCTGATTGGCACTGGCGGTCCAGCAATTATATTCTCGTCACGTTACGTTTAGTTAGGCTCGTTGGGTTAGGTCAGCTTATGTTAGGATATCTTTGACTCTTGCGCTACACACTGCATTGCATTGGATTACTGCGCTCTACTGTGCTCTATTATATTCTGCTTGGCTCTGGGTATGCCAGCAACAGTGCCCTCGGCGCGTTAGGTTTGGTTAAGCCACGTTCGGTTATGTTACGTTTGGCTATGTTAGGATAGGGTGAATTCGACTATTGTGCTATGCACTGCGATTATATGGACTTCTGTGCCCTACTCTCTTCTAATATGTTCTGTTTGGCTCTGAGGAGGGCCGAAATAGTGGCCTCGGCACGTTAGGAGTAGTTGCGCTTCGTGCGGTAACGTTACGTTTTGGTAAGTTAGGAGAGCCTAGCTCTGACTTTTGAGCTACACACAGCTTTTCGGTAGATACCTGTACACTGTGTAGCTCAAATAAAATCTGTTTGTCTCAGGGGTGGCCAGCAACAGCGGTCGTGGCACGTTTTGTTGGGTTACGTTACGTTAGCCGGGTTGGCTTTGACTTTTGCGCTATACACGGCAATTCGGTCGATATTTGCGCTCTGTATTG
>NW_016925598.1:13749-17770 GCF_001483705.2 Eufriesea mexicana
GGTTACGCTTGGTTGTGCTAGGTTGGGTTAAGTTTGGTAGCTATGGCTTTGACTTATGTGCTATACGCTGCCATTCGGTCGATGCCTGCTCCCTACGTTGCTCCTTTAGCATCCGCTTGTGTCTGGGGGGACCAGCAATAGTGGCCGTGGCGCGTTTGGTTGAGTCATGTTACGATCAGGTCGGTAAGGTTAGGTTAAGTTTGGTTAGAATGGATTTGACTTTTGTGCTATAGGCAGCTATTCGGTGGTTCCCTGCGTTCTACATTGCTTTAATATGCTCTGATTGGCACTGGCGGTCCAGCAATTATATTCTCGTCACGTTACGTTTAGTTAGGCTACGTTGGGTTAGGTCAGCTTATGTTAGGATATCTTTGACTCTTGCGCTACACACTGCATTGCATTGGATTACTGCGCTCTACTGTGCTCTATTATATTCTGCTTGGCTCTGGGTATGCCAGCAACAGTGCCCTCGGCGCGTTAGGTTTGGTTAAGCCACGTTCGGTTATGTTACGTTTGGCTATGTTAGGATAGGGTGAATTCGACTATTGTGCTATGCACTGCGATTATATGGACTTCTGTGCCCTACTCTCTTCTAATATGTTCTGTTTGGCTCTGAGGAGGGCCGAAATAGTGGCCTCGGCACGTTAGGAGTAGTTGCGCTTCGTGCGGTAACGTTACGTTTTGGTAAGTTAGGAGAGCCTAGCTCTGACTTTTGAGCTACACACAGCTTTTCGGTAGATACCTGTACACTGTGTAGCTCAAATAACATCTGTTTGTCTCAGGGGTGGCCAGCAACAGCGGTCGTGGCACGTTTTGTTGGGTTACGTTACGTTAGCCGGTGTGGCTTTGACTTTTGCGCTATACACGGCAATTCGGTCGATATTTGCGCTCTGCGTTGCTATAATCTCAAACGCTCTTCTCTGTGCGGGCCAGGAATGGTGGTCGTGGCACGTTTGGTTGAGTTATGATACATTTGGATATGTAAGGTACAGCTATGTTTGGTTATGTTGGTTTTAACCTTTGTGCTGTACACTGCTATTCGGTGGCTTTCTGCGCTCTACGGCGTTCTAGTGTATTCTGCTTATCTATTGGGAGGCCAGCAATATTGTTCCCGGCAGGTCAGCCTGAGGCTCATCGCGTTCAGTTATGTTATGGTTGGCTTGGTTAGGACAGGATGCATTGGACTTTTGAGCTGTACACCGCAATTGGGTGTATTTCTGCCCTCTACAGTGATCTAATATTCCATGCCTTATTCCGGGAATTCCGGAAATTGTGGCCGCTGCCTGTTAGGTTGGAATATGTTACGTTCGCTTGGGTTAGGTTTGCTAGTGTTAGGGAGGGTACCTTCGATTTTCGAGCTATGCACAGCGGTTCTATGGATTTTTGCGCTCTACTCTCCTGAAATATGTTCTGCTAGACACCGTGTGGACCTGCAGTAGTATCTTCCGCACGTTAGGCTGAGATAGGTTGCGTTCGGTTATGTTACGTTTCGTTTGGTTAGGATAGCATATCTTGGACGTTTGTGCTATACGCTGCCCTTCGGTGGATTTCTGCGCTCTACAATGATATACTATGCACTGCCCGACACTCGGGAGGCCAGCAATAGTTGTCGAGACAGGTTATTTTCAGTTATGTTACGCCTGGTTGTGCTAAGATTTGTTTGGTTATGAAACTGTGGCTTTATCTTTTGCGCTTTACACTGCTATTGGGTGTATTTCTGCGGTGCACTGTGCTCTAGTATGTTCTGCATTTCTATAGGAGCAGAGTAATACTGGTCTCGGCACTCTAGGTTGAGTTAGGAAAGGTTAGGTTTGGTTGTCTGGGCTGGGTATGGATAGATTCGTCTTTCCTGGTATTCACTGTTGTTCGGTAGATTATTGAGATCTGCTGTGCTGTAGTATGTCCAACTTGGCTCTGGTCAGGGCCGCAGTTGTGATCTCGGAACATTACATTGCGTTAGGTTACGTTTGGTTACGTTACGTTAGGCCTGGTTAGGATATTATTGGTACGACTGCCGCGGTATACACCGCATACCGTTGATTTCTGCGCCCTTCTATGCTCTAATATGCTCTGCTTGGACCTGGGGATGCCACCAACTGTGGCCTCGGCTCGTTAGTACGAGTTAAGTTAGCCTTGACTTGGTTAGATTAGGTTAGGTTTGGTTAGGGAAGCTATGACTATTGTGGTGTACGCTGCTATTCGGTCGATACCTGCGCTCTGCGTTACTCTACTAGCCTCTGCTTGTGTCTGTGGACGCCAGCAGTAGTGGTCGCGGCACGTTTGTTTGGGTTATGTAACGTTTGGTTGGATTAGGTTAGATTAGGTTTGATCCGCAAGTCTCTGACTATTGCGCTATACACTGCAGTGCCGTCAATCTCTACGCTCAACTGTTCTCTAATATGCTCCGCGTGGCTCTGGGGTGGCCAGCAACTGTGGTCTCGGCACGTTAGGTTGAGTTATGTTAGCCTTGGTTAGTTTTGGTTAGTCTGGGATATGTTTGGATAGCTCTGACTATTCTGCCATACATTGCCAATCTATTCAGTTTTGCTCTCTACGCTCCTCCAATATGTTCTGCTTGGCGATATGGAGTTCAACAATGGTGGACTCGGCACGTTAGGTTATGTCACGTTACGTCTGCTTATATTACACTTGGATAGGTTAGGATGGGAGAAAGTCCACTTTTCTGCTACACACTTGTATTCGGATGATTTTTACGCTCTACTTTGCTCTGCTACACTCTGCGCGACACACGGGACGCGAGCAATAGTGGCCGTGCCACGTTACGTAGGGTTCGGCTACGATAGGTTATGTTATGTTAGTTTGGGTTAGGTTTGCATATCTCTGACATTTCCGCGGTACAATGTGATTCGATGGATTTCTGCGCCCTGCTCTCGTCTATTATATTCTGCTGGGCTCTGGAAGGTCAGGAATATTGTTGGCGGCACGTTAGGTTGCGTTTCGTTACGTTTGGTAGTGTTACGATTGGTTAGGTTCCGATCGGTTGCTACGACCTTTGCGCTGCACGCTGCTTTTCGGTGGATTACTCCGCTATACTGCACTCTAATTAGCCCTGATTTGCTGGGGGGGGGGGGGGCAGGAATAGTGACCGCGGCACATTTTAGTGCGTTAGGTAACTTTTGGTCAGGGTAGGTTTGGCTTGGTTTGGTCAGAATGGTATCGAGCTTTGTGCCCTACATAGTTATTCTTTGGTCTTCTGCGCTCTTCGTTGCACTACTATACTCTACTCTACTTTTGAGGGTCCAGTAACGGCGGTCGTGGCAATATAGTTTGTGTTATGTAGCACTTGACTAAGTTAGGGTAGGTTAGGTTTGGTCGAGATGTATTTGACTTTTGTGCTGTACCCTGAAACCCGGTGAATCTCTGCGCTCTACATTGCTCGACTACTCTCTGCTAGTCCCTGGGAAGACCAGAAAGAGCTATCGTGGCGCGATAGGTTGAGTTTGGTTGCGTTCGGTTGGATAAGGTTATGTTTCGTTTGATAAGGATGGCTTTGACTTTTGTGCTATATAATGCTATTCGGAGGATGTTGAACTCTACTCTGCTCTGGTATGTTCTGCTTGGTCCTGGGGAGGCCAACAGTTGATGTCTCGGCTCGTTACGTTTAGTTATTCTGCGTTTGGTCACGTTAGGTTAGGCCATGTTAGGTTAGGATGTCGTCGATTTTTGTGCCATACACTTCTATTTCGCGGCTTTCTGCGCTCTACTGCGCACTGGTACATTCTGCTTGGCTACTGGGATGCCAGCAGTAGCTATTTCGGCTCATTCAGTTATGTTACGTTCCGTTCGGTTGTACTACGTTTGGATAGGGTATGATACGATATCTTTGACTTTTGTGCTATACGCGGCCGTTCGGCGGATTTTTACGCTCTACGTTGCTCTAATCTAACCTGCTCGACTCTGAGGAGGGCAGTAATAGTGGTCTTGGCCTGTTAGGTATAGTTAGGTTACGTTTCGTTACGTTACGTTAGCTTTGGTTGGTATGGGTTGATTTGACTTTCGT
>NW_016925599.1:0-1158 GCF_001483705.2 Eufriesea mexicana
GGCAGGTCAGGACATTCCTGGCCAGGTCACTCTAGGTCAGGTCAGGTCGGGGCATGTCAGGTCTGGTCATGTCAGTTCAGCTAATGTCTGGTCCGGCCAGGTCAGGCCGGGTTAGGGTATGTTATGTTAGGTTAGGTAAGGTTAGCTTAAAGTAGGTTAGGTTAGGTTAGGTGAGATCAGGTTAGGTTTGATTAGGCTAGGTTGGGCTTGGTTATGTTAGGTGTGCTGATGCTTGGGTAGGTTTGGCTAGGATAGGTTTTACAAAGCTAGGATAGGTTAGGTTAGGTTAGGTTAAGTTAGGTTGGATTACAATAGGTTAGGTTAGTTTAGGTGAGCTTAGGATATGTTTGATTACGATGGGTTAGGATTGGTTGTGTTGGGGTAGGTTAGGTTAGGTTAGGTTAGGATTGGTTGGGTTATGTTAGGTTATGTTGGGTTAAGTAAGGTTAGGCTATGATAGGTCATGTCTGGTCAGGTCAGGTCAGGTCAGGTCAAGTCAGGTCAGTCAGTTCATGTCAGGGCAGTGCAGGTCAGGCCACGTCAGGTCAGGTCAGGTCAGGTCAGGTCAGGTCGGTTCGGGTCAGGACAGGCCAGGCCAGGCCATGTCTGGCCAGTCCAGGACAGGTTAGGTCATGTCACGTCAGGTCAGGTCAGTCCAGGCCAGGCCAAGTAATGTCACGACAGGTAAGGTCAGTTGAAGTCAGGGCAGGATAGGTCATTCCAGGTTGGTCAGGTTAGGTCAGGTCAGGTCAGGTGAAGTCAGGTCAAGTCAGGTCAGGCGGGGTCAGGTTCGGTCAGGTCAGGCCAGGATAGGACAGGTCACATCAGGCCAGGCCATGTCAAGCCAGGTAAGGCTAGGTCAAGTCAGGTCAGGCGGGGTCAGGTTCGGTCAGGTCAGGCCAGGATATATCAGGTCATGTCAGGTCAGGCCAGGATAGGTCAGGTCATGTCAGATCTGGTCTGGCCTGGCCAGGATAGGTCAGGTCACTTCAGGGCAGGCCACGTCAGGCCAGGCCAGGCCAGGCAATGTCAGGCCAGGTCAGGGCAGGCCAGGCCAGGCAATGTCAGGCAAGGTCAGGCCAGGTCAGGTCATGCCAGGACGTGTCAGGTCAAGTCAGGTCAGGCATGACCAGGCAATGACAGGCCACGTCAGATCAG
>NW_016925600.1:0-422 GCF_001483705.2 Eufriesea mexicana
CATCGATCCATAATCCATCCATCCATACATCCATCAACCAATCCATCCATCCATCTATACATCTGTAAATACATCAATACATACATCCATACATACAATCATACATACATTCACACATACATCCATCCATACATACTTAGATACAACCACACATACATCCATACATACATCCACAAAAACATCCATACACACATCCATGCATACTTATACAATTGCATCCATACATCTGTACATCAATACATCCATCCATCCATATATCCTGCCATCCACACATACATCCATACATACATCCACACAAACATCCATACACACATCCATGCATACTTATACAATTGCATCCATACATCTGTACATCAATACATCCATCCATCCATATATCCTGCCATCCACACATACATCCACCCATACATGCATCCATCCAT
>NW_016925600.1:452-753 GCF_001483705.2 Eufriesea mexicana
AAACATCCGTACATCCGTCCATCCACAACTCAATCCATCCATACATCCATCCATCCATACAATCATTCATAAATACGTACACCCATACTTAAATCCATACATACATCCACACATCTATCAATCCATACATCCATCAAATCATACATCCATCTTTGATACATCCATACATATATACATCCATTCACCCGTACATCCGTACATTCATACATTCGTACATCCATACATACATCCATACATCCATACATCCATACATCAATATATCCATGCACCCATATATCCGTACATCCATACATTCGTACAT
>NW_016925601.1:0-506 GCF_001483705.2 Eufriesea mexicana
GGCGCCATATATCCACTGCAGTGCTACAGAATATGGCTGGAAAACACGATTTTATGGACATTTCCGTCTGATATCGTTGTCAGCTACCTTTCCCGCCTAAACAATGAGAAAAGATACTATTGGCTTGCCATAGCCTTTGCACTGCTATAGAATCTTGTTGGAAAATACATTTTTGTTGACATTTTGGACTGATATCTTGGTGAACTATGAGTCTTGCATTAATAAGTGTGAAATATGCTATTGGCTTGCTATAGCCATGGTAATGCTATAGAATCTGGCTGGAAAATTCAATTTCTTGACATTATCGATTGCTATCCTGGTGACCTAACTTTCTTGCACACAGAAGGAGGAAAGGATCTTCTGGCGTACTATAGTCACTGCAATGCTATAGAATCTGGCTGGAAAATTCAATTTTATTGACATTTTCAACTAAGATACCTTTTTGAACTAACTTTCTTGCATATAGAAGGAGGAAAGGTCCAACTGGCGTAGTAAAGTCACAGCAA
>NW_016925602.1:0-210 GCF_001483705.2 Eufriesea mexicana
ACATGACAGCGTAGAGTAATTTTTCCTTTAACGGAATTGGATACTTTTTTTTTGGTTTCGAACGAGCATTGTTCTAAAATAGTGCCGAATGTGTCAGTGGCTGTCAGATCGTACGACGCAATTTACTTTTTTGGCCTCTATCTTTTGAATTAGGCTTTTTGAATCGGATTTTTCCACTGATTCGCGTAGAGTGATTTATTCCTTAACGGG
>NW_016925602.1:224-531 GCF_001483705.2 Eufriesea mexicana
TTTTCGGTTTCGAGCATGCGTTTTTCTAAAATAGTGCCGAATGTGACAGTGGCTGTCAGATCGTACGACTCAATTTACTTTTCTGGCTTCTATCTTTTGAATTAGGCTTTCTGAATCGGATTTTTCCACTGATTCGCGTAGAGTGATTAATTCCTTATCGGGATTGGATATTTTTTTTTGGTTTCGTGCGTGTGTTTTCGGGAAATAGTGCCGAATGTGTCAGTGGCTGTCAGATCGTACGACTCAATTTACTTTTTTGGCTTCTATCTTTTGAATTAGGCTTTTTGAATCGGATTTTTCCACTGAT
>NW_016925603.1:0-279 GCF_001483705.2 Eufriesea mexicana
AGGGCGCAGAAATACACTGAACAGCAGCGTTCAGCACAAAAGTTAAGGCCACCGTTTCCCAACGTAACAAACCGTAACATACCCAAATGTAGAATAACACAAAATGACGTGCCGGGGCATTAGGGCTGTCCTCCCCAGAATCGAGCAGAGTATAGTAGAGCACAGTAGAGGGTAGAATTCCACCCAAAAACAGTTTACAACACGAAACACAAAGCTATCCGAACCTAACCCAAACTAGCATAACCTCACCGAACGCAGTCTAACCGGATCTAACGTGCG
>NW_016925603.1:392-733 GCF_001483705.2 Eufriesea mexicana
ACCTAACCTAACAAAGCGTAACCTATCCGAACGCAGCGTAGCTCTGCCTACCGTGCCACGAACGCCATTGATGGCCTCGGCAGAGTCGAATGGAGTATAGAAGAGCAACGAAGATCGCAGAAATCTACCGGACAGCAGAGTGTAGCAGAAAAGTCGAGGCTGTCCCGTCCTAACCAAACCAAACCTAACCAAACCAATCCTAATATGACTCAACGTATCGTGCAGGGACCACTATTGCTGGCCTACCCACGGCCATGCAGAACGTATTAGAGGTGAGTAGGGCGCAGGCATCCATAGTATCACAGTGTAAATCAGAAAAGTCAATGCCATACCCACATTAC
>NW_016925603.1:809-1301 GCF_001483705.2 Eufriesea mexicana
CCCCCCCCCCAAAGAGCAAAACTGTTCAAATTGGAGCACAGCAGAGGGGAGAAATCCATTGAAAAGCAGTATGTAGCACAAAAATCGAAGGTTCACTATCCTAACCTAACCAATCGTGGCACTGCCAAACGTAATCAAACTCAAGCAAACGTGCCGCCACCATTACTGCTGGCCTCCTCAGAGACAAGCAGAACATATTAGTGGAGAGCAGTGCGCTGAAATACATAGAATCGCAGTGTACTGCAGAAAAATCAAAGCTATCCAAACCTAACCCATGATTACATAAGCTAATCAAACGTAACGTAGCTCAACCTATTATGCCGCGGCCACTATTTGTGGCCTCTCCGGGGCCAAGCAGGACATACTAGAGGAGAGTAGGGCGGAGCAATTCATGGAGTCGTAGTGTGGGGCAGAAAAGCCAACGATATTCTGCACTAACCGGACCTAAACTAACCTAGCCAAGCGTACAGTAACTAAACCTAACGTGCCGCG
>NW_016925604.1:0-726 GCF_001483705.2 Eufriesea mexicana
GTTAGCTATCTTTCATGCGTAAATAAGGCGGAAAGATTCTATTAGCGTGCTATTGCCATTGCAGTGCCAAAGAATCTGGTTGTAAAGATCAATTTTATTGACATTTCAAGCTAATATGGCGGTGAGCTAACTTTATTCCATAAATCAGGAGGAAAGATACTGTTGGCATGCTATAGGCATTGCAATGCGATAGAATCTTGCTGGAAAACTTAATTTTATTGTCATTTTCTACAAATATCTTGGTGAGCTAACTATCTTCACTAAGTAAGAAGGAAAGATCCTTCTTGAGTGATATAGGCATAGCAATGCATTAGAATCTGGCTGGAAGATTCAATTTTATTTACATTTTCGACTGATATCGTGGTGCGCTACCTTTCTTGCATAAATAAGGAGGAAAGACTCTTTTGGGCGTGCCATGGCCATTGCAATGATATAGAATCTGGCTGGAAAGTTCAATACTATTGACAGTTTCGAATAATACTGTGGTACGCTAGTTTTCTCGCATAAATGAGGAGGAAAGATACTTTTGGCGTGCTATAACCATTGCAATGATATAGAATGTGCCTGGCAGATTCAATTTCATTGTCATGTTCGACTAATACCGTGGTGAGCTAACTTCCTTGCATACGTATGGCGAACAAGTCCTTTTGGGGTGCTATATCGACCGCAATGCAGAAGAATCTGTCTGGAAAATATAATTTTATTGACATTTTTGACTAATATCGT
>NW_016925605.1:0-1200 GCF_001483705.2 Eufriesea mexicana
ATTCTATTGCCAGGCAATGGCTATAGCAAACCAATACGATCTTTCCTCCTTATTTATGCAGAATATCGTGCTCACCACGATATTTGTCGAAAATGTCAATAAATTTGAACTTTTCAGTGATATTCCATTGCAATGCAATGGCTATCGCAAACCTATAGTATCTTACCTCATTGTTTACGCAGAAGGGTCTGCTCACCTCAATATTTGTCGAAAATGTCAATGGAATTAAACTGATCAGGCTGATTCTATTTCCATGCAATGGCTATAGCATTCCAATAGAATCTTTCCACCGTATTTACGCAGAAAAGATTTTTCTCCGCAATATTAGACGAAAATGTCAATAAAATTGAACTTTTCAGGCAGATTCTATTGCAACGCAGTGGCTACTGCAAACAGATAGAATCTTTCCATCTTATTTATGCAGAAAGGTTTGCTCACCACAATATTTGAAGAAAATGTCATTAAAATTGAACTTTTCTGGCAGACTCTCTTGCAACGCAGTGGCTGCAGCAAACAAATGGAATCTTTCCATATTATTTATTCAGAAAGGTTAGCTCACCAGAATATTAGAAGAAAATGTCATTAAAATTGAACTTTTCGGTAAGATTCTATTGCATTGCAGTGGCTATGGCAAACCAATAGAATCTTTCCACATAATTTACGCAGAAAGGCTTGCTCTGCTCAATATTAGACGAAAATGTCAATAAAATTGAACAGGTCATTCAGATTCTATTGCAATGCAATAGCTATGACAAAATAAATGACAAAATAACAGGATCCTTCCTCCTTATTTATCTAGAATATCTTGCTCACCACGATGTTAGTCGAAAATGTCAATAAATTTGAAATTTTCAGACAAATTCTATTGGAATGCAATGGCTATAGCAAACCAATAGAATCTTACCTCGTAGTTTACGCAGAAAACACTGCTCACCTCAATATTTGTCGAAAATGTCTATAGTGTTGAACTTTTCAGGCTGATTCTGTTGCCATGCAATGGCTATAGCATACCAATACAATCTTTCCACATTATTCGCTGAAAGTTTTGCTCACCGCAATATTAGACGAAAATGTTATTAAAATTGAACAGTTCAGTCATATTATATGGCAATGCAATGGCTATAACAAACCAAGATGATCTTTCCCCCTTATTTATGTAGAATATATTGCTCACCACGATATTTGTCAAAGGTGTCAATA